>NW_028234995.1:0-9793 GCF_977035675.1 Penaeus japonicus | reverse complement strand
CTTCCATGTGAGAGAGGGAAAAGAAGGTATTAAACATACTTGTAAATATAACAAAATATTTTTTCTTTGTTTTCTTTTTAATTATTTTTGTATTTTCATATCCTTAATATTCTAAAAAACATTTTTTGTGGGGTTTTCTTTTCCTTTCAGGTGATTTATAATTGTTTTTATAATGTTTTTTAAGGAGAAAAAGGGGGGGGGGGGCTATTTATTATTTTTTATATTTTATATATATATGTATATGAATATTTTTATTATGGTTTTGTTTCTATTTTATTCTCTAAATTCTATAAATTTTCTTGAAACAAATTTGAGTAAGCATGCATGTTTTTCCTTTATACACTTCTGCCTAGAGAGTAAAATGTACTTTATCTATATATTTATCTTGTTTTTCTTTTATATCAATTGTTATTTATAAATTCTCGTTTTATTTTTAATATAAAATATGCTGATATCCTCTCACATTAGAACTCTACCTCTTTACCTGTATCTCTCCTGCACTTAGTTAGTCCTAAGTTAGGGGAACTGGGGAAGACGAGGGGGATGGGTTCAGCCTCTATACCATACTGTTTTCTCTCCATGTGGGAGAGGGAAAAGAAGGTATTAAAACATACTTATAACTATAACCATTGTTTTTTTTCCCTTTTATATAATTGTTTTTTAATTTTTCATATGAACCCTACTTTTTCTTAAAAAAAACTATTTTGTGGGATTTTCTCTTCTTATAATTGGTTGTGGGATTTTTAATTATTAATAGGGGATGAGATATATATGTTCTCTTAAAATTTTGTATATTTTATCTTTTTGAAAACTAAATGTTTATTGTTTTTATTTTGTTTTCTAAATGCTGGTATTTTTTATTTTTTATATATTTTTGGAACATATTCGAAAAAAAACCTGCAGGCCCTCCTGCCTATTTTAAGAAAGAAAAAAGAGGGGTTAACTGTACTTAGGTATATATCTATTTTCTTTTTGTTAATGTATATATATAAAATTGAAAATGTTTATTCTTAGTTATATGTGTATACATTTATATATGTATATATACCTGGAAAACCTCTTTTTTCTATATATACAGACTCATATCTATTTATGGCCGAATTTCAATATTTGTATTTTTGTTATTTGAGTTCTGCAAGTAACTTCAAAAATCTTTAGTATGTTCTACTTTGAAACCCTAGGGGGGGTTTCATTGATTTCTTAAGGGAAGAGGGGGGAAATACCTAAGAGCCTAAGTACAGAAAAAAACATAGGGAGGTCTGACCTCTTTCTCCCACGCTAGCGTCCTGCTTGGGGGGTGGGGGCGCTTGGGGAGGTCCTCAGAGCTATGTCTCATATGTGCCTGCACTCTGTGTTATCTCCATTCTGTGGCTGCTCTGGTCAGGGCGAAGGGAACTCTGCTCTGATCAGCATTTCTGCATCGACTTTCCTATCTTACAGGCTATCCTCCGGGCGGTGGGTCCTCGTAGGCTGTTTCCCATTGGTGTGTTCTCTGGAATTATCTTGATCCACTCCCCATATTTCATTTAGGAACAGTCTTACTGGGCCTGCCAATGCTGGGGAATATAATAAAGGAAAAATTATTCTGCCATTATTATCTCTCTCCTTCCTGATTAGTAGCTGGTGCCTGGGGACTGCTTTCAATTTTTCTAAGGCTGAGTCAGCATTTGTTGTCATATCCTCTGGCTTTTGAAGAAACCAACATTTCCTGCAAAGCATCACTTAACTTTGACTCTTCGCTCACTATCCTCTTAATTCGCTGAGCCTGTGAGAAAGGAAGAGATTTTTTTAGGTTAGGATGATGGTTTGAACTAAAATGTAAATACTGGTGGGTATTTGAAGGAGGGGGGGGGGGGGGGACTTGTAGAAACCGTAGTCTGTGGGCCTCCATCTTTATCCAGATATACTAGGGTGTCTAGGAAGGGTAGTTTTTCTCGGCTGTATTCCAATGTGAACTGTAGGTCAGGATGTATCTTATTCAATCCTTCATGGATATACCTTGAGTTCTTTCTGGTGCTAGAAAAGATACGCGAAAATGTCTCTATATATCTATAAAATATCTTGGCTGTTATGAGCATTTTTCTTTTATTTTCAATATTGGCTGCAACGAAAATCTCTGCCACTGCCAACCGCATACCGAGGCCCAATGGTGTTCCTCTTTCCCTGTCTGTAGAAATTGATGTTAAATTCTTCAACAGGGTGTGCCACTCAGCACATGGTAATGCCTTCTGTGATGAGGTTATGGTGGGGGGGCCTTGCATGTTGAAGTCTGTACACAGTCTCTTTCACATTATGCGCAGTTTTCTCGTTAAAAGTTCGCCACCACATATGCTGCTTCCTTTCTGTGGAATAGAAGGGTTATAAGCGGAGACTATGTCAAAAGAAAACAGGATAGCTCTTCTGGGTTATCTCCTTGAACCTTCCATTTTTGGGAGGAAAGAAGTTGTGTCATGTAATCTCTCTGGAAGCTAATATAGAAGGGGGGTAAGATAGGTTGGTGAGGAGGCGATCCACAGGTCTGGTGGGGGAACTGCATCCATCAGCCACTGGTCTCCCTGGCCATGAACCTGTGCTTGGGTCTATAGCCTCTGTGCGTTTTGGGGAGATATATACCAATGTGGGGATGGCTGGGTCTGGTGTTCAGGAGGGCGTCTCCTGACCTGCTGAAAAACTCCTTCTCTTCCTTCCTTCTTACCTGGCCTGTCTAGAGTATATAAATCTGTTAATTAGTAGCTTACTTTCACGTTCTACTCTCGCCAAGCGCCTCCTCTGGGTTTTCTAATTCTATGTAGGTATCTTTGTCTGTCTAAATGTTTGTCTCCCATTGCTATGGTGCGGCCTTGTTTTCCAAAAACCACTTAAAAGCTCCATCTTATCTGCCTTTTTCACAACTATATCTGGGTTTTCTGCAATTCTTTCAGTGCTTTCTGTTCCATTCTCGTTAGATTCTGTCTCGTTATCTTCTCCCATGCTTGATATAGCATCAAACAGTTCACACTTGATTATATTTTCCAAACCTGGCATTTTCCTTGGGGGGAGGGTTTTCATTTTTTTTGGAGGGTAGTTGTTGAGGTATTTTCCTAGTTTCTTGTTTCCCTGTTGTGCATTCATGGCTGTAGGGAGGTGTGAATCTTTTGTTTATAGTCCCTTGTAGTCTTCCCATGCGGTTTGGAAGTCTTCCCAAAAATTCTTACTTCGCGGGGACCTGGAACAAAGACCTGCCTTTATATGCAGAAACAGAGAATGAATCCTGTTGAGGGGAACCTCACTTACCACCAATTCCATAGCCCACCTGTCTTTGCCCTTCTCCTTGCCACTGTCTTCCTTCTCTTCTTCCTGTTTCCACTGGGAGTATCCTCTTTGCTGGGTCTGCCCAGCCACTGTGTACTCCCCTAAGTTGGGGATGGATCTCGTGTTGTACTGGCCTCCTCTGTGGAGGGTGGTCCTGTGTTGCCAGGCGTTCTGAGACCTCTGTTGCAGTGTGTTGAGACCTCTGGTTGCTGGGTATCCCAGGGCCTCTTCTTCCCTGGGGGGTCCTGAAGGAGGGGGGCGCCATCTGGAGGGTTCTGGGGGGAGAAGGGAGATTGCAGGGTGGTCTCTGGGTATCTGCCCTGTGGTATTCTTGTATGGATGGTAGTCCCGAGCGGCTGTTCCTGTGTTCCTCCTTGTTCTCCTTGTGTTGTTCTCCCTTGCTCTGTTTCTTTCCTCTGTGGTTGGCTGATTCCCTTCTGTCCTTCTTGTTTGTTGTTTCCCTGTGGGGAGGGTATTTTTTCGTTTCTGTTTGCTTTCTGGGGCTTGTTTTCTTTTGTTGTTTTCTTTCTTGGTTTCTTCTTTTTCTTCCTTTCTTCTGTGGCATATCCTGAAAACCCCTGCCTAGTGATTGGGTCAGACTGTGGGGCTTTCCTTGGTCTTGTGTCCTCTGGGCTGGTTCATTCCTTGTAGTCTCTCTTCCTCTAGGGTTTTGGCTGTCATATATCTGTCTGTTTCGCTTCTACATTTTATGCATCCCTATTGCACTAATTACCCTTTCATCAGGTGATGGCATGCATTCAATTTCCTGCATTATATGGCTTTGCTTTCCGAATTTTTATGATGAACACCATTAACTTTCCGGTTTTTTCTTACCTGGTTATGCAATTTCATGGGGTCTAGAACAAACATAGAATCTTCCTGATCTTCTTCTGTAATAAATTCACTCTTCTGTTTTGTCAAACTTCTTCTATCGAAGGGAAGTGTTCCCAAGTCGGACTCTGTTCTCTTGACCTTCGGTTGTGATGGATACTTCTTCAGGCACCCTCCAGGTCTAGGTGGTGATCGAGTTGGGAAACCTTGATCAAATGGGCTTTCTTTATTTCCCCTCTGGGGTTCTTCTTTCTTCTTGGTGGGGCCTTTGTTGATCACCTTCTTTCTTGTATTTCTATGGAGGCTACTCCCTGGGGGGGTGGGTAGGTGTGTCCCTTCCTCACAACCCTTACTGGTATTGGTGTTCGGGTTTTCACTGGGAGAGGAGCTTGACATCTTCCCGTGGTGGAAGCCTTCTACTCTATTCTGTTTGGGTTTCCTTGGTGTCGTTTTTCTTTTGTATGTGTCACTATCCATGCATACTTTTATCATTTGTTTTTCTTTTTCTGTTAGTACCATCTTTGACTTTTCTTTCATTGTACTTCAAGAGGGGATCTGGGTTTGAAAATGTTTTCCCCCCCCCCCCCCCCTTTTTCAGGAAATATTTTTCCTCGGGGGGGACCTCGAGTCAAAATTTTTCTTTTACTTCTAAGGCTCTATTATATGCCTCATGGCAGATAAACCTATATGACCCTGGGTATTTTGTCTTATGCGCATGTTTTCTTTTCTATGATATCCATCTAGTCTTCTAAAGGCCTCTGCCCCAGGATAAGCTGCTACTAAGCCTTGCCATCTTATAGCTGTTTCCCAAATTAATTCCCCATTTCAATTATCCACTTTGGTGGTAGATTCACCTCTAGCTCTAGGATAGGTTGTACTCACTGTGAATCTATCTGTAACTCCCTTACCTTCACATCTTTCACGAAATCTACAAAGCCCATGCGAGATTCCTGCTTGTATAGGTAGGGTTAGCTTATGGAAATTGGTTTTTCTGATCTCCCTCATCTATTTGATAGGCTAATCTAGGTTTCCTTTAGTCTTTGGGAAAGGGGTCTTCGGGAAAACGATTTCTTTATCTGCTTTCTTGAGTAAGGGGGAGGCTAAAGGGGATGCTTCTATAGCTGGGTTACCTTTTGCCCAGCATCAGGGTGGGTCAACCCCAGTGAGCTCATAGGGGTTTATAGTAGATTCTTTATCCATATTGTTCCTCTATTTCCTATAGGTACGACTAGCTACTTGATTCTGCATTTCTCCCACACTATTGTTCAGTAGGGAAGATAGCACTTCTGAGCTCTCCCTCCTATATTGAGGGGCCTGGGCCATAGTTACCACCTCCCGTTTCTTGTCTATCTTTCATCTTTGCATGTTGCCTAGTTCCAATGTATTTGTTTAGTTTTCAAGGGGAGGAACTCTATGGGTTCTTTCGGCTAAAAATAGGACTGAGTCCTTCGAAAGGAAACCTGCAGAAGGGGGGGGGGGGAATAAAGTCTAGCAAGGTTAGGTTGGGTGTTGGAACCAGGATGTCCTTTTAGAGGTTCATATGAGTGTTAGGGGAGAGGGAAAAAAGGGGGTGGGGTGCGGTAAGCTATTCTTTCAATTTTTAGTAGTATTATTGTCTTTTAGATCCAGTCTCCATTCGAATTTTCCTTTTTATATCAATGTTCACATAGAAAAACTGGATTTTTACACTGCTCCCTCTAGTTAATATCACT
Source organism: Penaeus japonicus (assembly GCF_977035675.1). Lineage (NCBI taxonomy): Eukaryota > Metazoa > Arthropoda > Malacostraca > Decapoda > Penaeidae > Penaeus > Penaeus japonicus. The sequence goes on along the minus strand of NW_028234995.1, from coordinate 3,959 downwards.
CTAGGAGGGCTTGATTTTTTCTAAACTCTTTATGTTTAGTATATCTATTTGCTATGCTATTTGTATTTTGCCCTTGTTTCACTTTTATCATATATCTCTTATAGATATAGAGATATTTATTATATGTACATATACACACAAAATTTGAAAAATATATAGATATAGTGGTTAATAAACAAAGATGTATATATTTCTTATGTTTTGAACACACTACACACTCAAAACCTGTCAAAAGACTAAAAAAAATACTAAAAACTTGTGCAAAGGTCTACAGAAAAATGTATGAAGAAAAACTCAATATATCTAAAAAACTGTGATGAAACTATGTGATGAGTAAGACTAAAAAGAAAAACAACTGTGTGCTAAGTATCCCTTGTTGGGGGAAAACTTAGCTCTAACCTGTTTCCTTGTGCTTTTCCTTGTTGGGTAGAAGTTCTTCTCGAAGTAGTTCCACTTTGCTTTTTTCAATAACACTTCACTAAGACATTGGTATAGGAACTGTTTATAAAGTTTTTTCTATGTCATTTCTTGGTGTCTATTATTTTTTGTTGTTTCAGGGTATTAACACACACACATCACTATACACTAACACTAAAAACCGGGCGCGAGCGCCTTTCGGCGGACGAGGCTCTTCAGGAACCCTGGTGGTTAATATGAATTTTATTTAGAAAGTCTCATTATTTATACATATCTAAACAAAGGGGAACAAAAGATGCGTGAATGTGGGAGGTAGTCACTGTTCTTTCTTTCTGATCCCTGTGTCGCCATAGGTGGCGAGCGGGAAGTGGGGAATGGGGGACTACTCTCTTACATAAAACTTTGAAAAAACAGTTACATATATATTACAAAACCTGATCATAATTTCAATAATTTTCTAAAGGGTGTATATATTTAATTTCATATTTTAATGCAAATATCTATCCAGAATTTTTTAGATCTTCAGACTTGTAGGGGGGCATCTCCAGTAGGTACAGGAACAATCGGCCACTTCTAGGCATTTTGATAGTAGGCTGTAGAACAGGAACCCTTGATAAGGGCTACAATTGGTCAGGAAAAGGGGATAGGTTTCGATTTTAAAATGTTCCCATCCAACGGTTCTGGTGCCTGAGAGCCTGAAAAGAGCAAAAACCAAAAAACAACACACAAGGTGGGAAAGGGGGGGAAGGGAAAAAAGGTAAGGAAAAAAACCTGGGTGCCTGCTGTATGGGTATATGTGGATGCCTCGTCTTTCATTGTTAATTTTCTATTATCTGTCTTAAAAAATGTTGTTTTTATATCTAATATATAGGTGTGTGAGATCTGCTCCTTGGGTCTCTGCTACTTACCGAGTATCTCACCTGCACTTGGATTCTAAGTAGGGGACTGGGGGAGTAGAGGGGAGGGTTAAGCCCGCTGTTTAGTACTTACTGCTTTCTCTCATGTGAGAGACGGGGAAAGATAGGTATTAAACATACTGGTAAATATAACAATAATATTTTTTCTTTGTTTTTTTTTAATTATTTTGTATTTTCATATCTTAAATTCTAAAAAACAATTTTTTGTGGGGTTTTTTTTTTCCTTACAGGTGATTTATTATTAATTGTTTTTATAAATTTTTTTTAAAGGAAAAAAAAGGGGGGGGGGGGGCTATTTATTTTATTTTATATTATATATATGTATATGAATATTTTTTAAATGGTTTTGTTTCTATTTTATTCTCTAAATTCTATAATATTCTTTGAAACAAATTTGAATAAGCATGCATGTTTTTCTTTATATACTTCTGCCTAGTGAGGTAAACTGTACTTTATCTATATAATTTATCTTGTTTTCTTGTATCATCATTTGTTTTTTATAAAAAACAATTTTTCTTCGTTTTATTTCTATATTATACTATTCCTGATATCTCCTCCATAGAAACTCCTACCTCTTTACCTGTATCTCTCGCACTTAGTAGTCCTAAGTAGGGGACTGGGGAAGTGTGGGGGAGGGGTCAGCTCTATACCTTACGGTTTTCTTCCATGTGGGAAGAGGGAAAAGAAGGTTATTAAAACATACTTATAACTATAAACCATTGTTTTTTCATTTTTATATAATTGTTTTTTAATTTTTATATGAACCTACTTTTCTTAATAAAAACAAGAACTATTGTTGTGGGATTTTCTTTTTAATAATTGTTTTTGTAATTTTTAATTAATAATAGGGTGAGGGAGTTATATGTATTTTTAAATTTTGTATATTTTATCTTTATGAAAATAAATTGTTTATTGTTTTTATTTTGTTTTCTAATGCTGGTATTTTTTATTTTTTATATATTTTTGGAACATATTCGAAACAAAATGAGGGCCCTCCTGACTATTTTAAGAAAGAAAAAGAGGGGTTAACTGTACTTAGGTATATATCTATTGTCTTTTAGTTAATGTATATATATAAAATTGAAAATGTTTATTCTTAGTTATATGTGTTAATTTATATTCTGTATATATACCTGGAAAACTCTTTTTTCTATATTATATACAGACTCATATCTATTATGGCCGAAGTTTCAATTTTGTATTTAGTAATTTGAGTTCTGCAAGTACTTCAAAAATCTTTAGTATGTTCTACTTTGAAACACTAGGGGGGTTTCTTTGATTTCTAAGGGAAGAGGGGTGAACTTCCTAAGAGACTAAGTTACAGAAAAAACATAGGTAGATCTGACTCTTTCTCCGACGTAGCTCCTGCTTGGGGGGTGGGGGCGCTTGGGGGAGGTCTCAGATTATGTTTATATGTTTCCTGCAACTCTGCCTACGCTGTTATCTCCATTTTCTGTGGTGCTCTTTGGTCAGGGCGCAGGGAATTCGCTATGATCAGCATTTTTGCAATCGACTTTCCTTTCTTCCAGGCTATCATCGGCGGTGGCGGTTCCTGAAGGCTGTTTTCCATGTGTGTTGTCTCTGGGAATTATCTCTGATCCTATCCCATTTGCATTTAGGAACAGGCTTACTGGGCCTGCCAATGCTGGGGAATATATAAAGGAAAATTATTTCTTTGGGCCATTATTATCTCTCTCTTCCTGATTAGTTAGCTGGTGCCTGGGGGGAGCTGCTTTCATTTTTTTCTAAGGTCTGAGTTCAGCATTTTGTTGTCATATCCTCTGGCTTGGAAAGAAACCACCATAAAATTCCTTTTTCCCCCATGCAAAGCATCCTTAACTTTGACTCTTCGCTCATATCCTCTTAAATTCGCAGAGCTGTGAGAAAGGAAGAGATTTTTTTAGGTTAGATGATGGTTTGAACTAAATGTAATACTGGTGGGTATTTGAAGGCTTGTAGTAAACCGTAGTCATGTGGCCTCCATCTTTATCCAGATATTCTAGTGTGGTCTAGGAAGGGTTAGTTTTTCTCGGCTGTTTTCCAATGTGAACTGTAGGTCAGGGATTGTATCTTATTAATACTTCATGATATACCTTGAGTTCCTCTTCTGTGCCTTTGAAAGATAGAATATGTCATATATATATCTTTAAAATATCTCTGGTTGTTTATTGAGCTGTTTTCTTTATTTTCAATACTGGCAGGATCGAAAATCTCTGCACTGCCCACCGATACCGAGGACATGGCTGTTCCTTTTCCCTGTCTGTAGAACTGATTGTTAAATATCAAAGGGTGCACTCAGCACCTGGTCAATTGCCTTCCTTTGCTGAGGTATGATGGGGGGGCTGCCATGTGAAGTCTGTACACTGTCGCTCTTCCACAATATGCGAAGTTTTTCTCGTAAAATTCGCCACCACATATGGCTGCTTCTTCCTGTGGAATAGATGGGTATAAATGAGACTATGTCAAAGAAAAAGGATAGCTCTTCTGGGTGATATCTCCTTGAACCTTCCATTTTTTGGAGAAAGTAGTTGTGTCTGTATATCTCTCTGGAAGCAAATCTAGAAGGGGGGTAAGATAGGTTGTGGGGAGGCGATCCACAGGTGGTTGGGGAACTGCATCACTCAG
>NW_028234994.1:0-4535 GCF_977035675.1 Penaeus japonicus | reverse complement strand
TTTAGTTTTGTTTTTAGTTTCAAATTAATAAAAAAACCATAAAAAAAACCTTTATGGTATATTTTATCGTATTCATAAAAAAAATTTCATGGTGGGATGGTGGGCGGTATCCCCCAGTCCATCTGCGAGAAAGGGTTAAAGGCATTAATTGCATTTGAAGAGGAGGAAGTCGGAGGTGGCAGAATCAAATTTCATAGTCCCCGCGGCATTTGGTACGAAGGGTATTAGTGGTGTTTGTGTTGTGTGTTTTTTTGGATGAATATAAATATGAATAGATGTTTGAGGATAAATAGTAAAATGTTTCGTATATAATATATAAAATTATATATATATATATATTATTTTATTTTATTATATTATATGGAAAATATTTATAATATATACAAGTATACTATATTCTCTTTTCCTTCTCTCTCTCTTTTTCCTCTCTCCCCTTTATATTTTTATATTTTAAAATTATATTTTTAATTTTTATATATATATAATATATTTATATAAAAATTATATAATATTATTTATATATGTGTGGTGTGTGTGGTGTGTGTGCATAAAAATAATGTCAACATATTGCACTTTAAATATATATAAAAGAATTACTTTAAAATTTATATATATATTATATATTTTTATTTAAAATTTAATATTTTTTATTTTTTATACATTTATATTTATTAATAATTTATTTATTATATATTGAATTACATATATATATTATATATTCAACATATATATAATTTATAAAAATATATGTATATATGTGCATCATTATACATATATTACTATTATATTAATTTGTGTGTGTTTGTGGTGTGCTAAAACATTATGGAAAACAATTGCACTTAATTTTTAAAATAGGAATATAATATATATTATTCATATTATATTATATATATTTATTTATATATTTTATATATATTATGTATATATGAAAATACATATTTTTTATTATACTATTATATATAATATATATATTATTATTTATGTTTTGTATATATATGCATACATTTTAATATTTAAATATATATACTATATATAAATATATAAATATTTTATTTAATATATAATTTATATATGCATTGCGGGCTGCGGGCAAATCTATATATAGAAACGTACAAAAGTGCGGGTTTGGGGAAAACACAAAAATGCAAAAATCCCTTTTTGCGTGGGGCCTCAGTGTTATAAAGAAATGTCCATTCTCACTAAAGTAGACGAGGGGGGAACTAGATCGGGGGTTCTAGTTTCCTAATAACTGCGAGAAAGTCAAATGTGTTACGGGATCAAAGGTAGCCCCCTGACAAAAATTAATGGCCCCCAAACGTGATGAATCTGTGCCTTAAAAATGTAAGGATCTGAAAAACAGAATTGATTTTTGCTGTCGGGGAAATTTTTAAAAAGGAATTGTGGCTTTTTTAAAGTTAGAAGATAGGCAAAAGAGAAAAATTACTAAATGTGGTCCAACTTATTAGAGAGGTAAACCCTGGATAGCAAACAAAAAATTGGAAAGTAAGTTTTTAGTTCACAACGCCTCGAAAAGAATATTACAAAAATTCTACAGTGTGAGCAAAAGAGTACTTTCGGTATCTGAACTAAAAAACAGATAACTAAACAACAAAAATTTTTATCAAGTTTATGCTCCTACCGGCAGTCATAGTGATGAGGAAAAGAGAGCTTATGAAGATGTGCAAGCAGCACGATAGACCCAACCCCATTTTCCCTGATTTGGGGGTTTAATGCAAGATAGGAATAAGGGAGATGGTATACCCGGTTGGGTAACACGGATAGGCCCAGAAATGAAGGGGCGGGCAAATAGAATTCGTGAGCTCAAATCCCTTAAAATTTGAAAAATTCTTCGAAAGAGACCGGAAGAAGGGACAGGGAAAAACCAACAGCATTAAAAACGAATTAACTCATAATCACCCATGGGAAAGAAATAAAGTAATTGTCGGTTAGTACTATAGTGGTCAGAAGTGATAAAGTTACAGCTAAAAGGGGAACGAAAAGCCATAAAGATCTTTCGTTATAAATTAACATGAGATTCGTTAAATCCGAAACAGTACTCAGCCTCGAGAAGAAGATCTTGCCACAGCCAAAAGAATGACCATTCAGTGAGATTTTAAAGGGAAGCTGCATAAAATAGGGGGTAGCCCGAAAAAGAAATTTCAGTGCTTCCGGAAAGGAACAAAAAATTTTATGAACCGAAAGTGACATAAAAATAACATCAATCAGAGACAGATAGAATCAGTGACTGTTAAAGACGAAAAAACAAGAGGAGAAAGTGTGCGCAAATTTGCTACAAAAATAAAAATTGAAGATCTGCTTTTGGCCCAGCTTAGGCAACAAAGAGGGGTCGGAATAGGGAAAAATCAATTGAATGCAATAAAAGAAACCCAATGGAGGTGATCCTAAAAATGAAGATTATATTGGCAGCCACTCAAACGCAAACAGTATGAAGGAAAACACAACAGTGGGCGTTCCAAACATTACGGTAGAGGAGGAAAAGGGAAATAAAATGTATGAAAAAAAGAAAAACACAGGAGAAGTGCATTAGTGTTGATGTTATTCAGATGCAGGAGAATTGCGGCAGAAAAAAATGGCCAATCTTTTAAACAGATGTCTAAGTGTCGGTAAAATCCGAATCTGGAAAATGCAATAATAATTTTAACACAAAAAGGGAGACACACAAGACTTGAAGAATTAGCTATAAGCCTCCTTTCAGTATCTGTAAATGATTAAAAAATTTCAGGGGGATCCTTAAATTTGAAAACAACCCAGGGAACGGGGCGGTTCCCCCGCGGTTCTAACTACAGACATATCACAAAAACCCCAAATAAGAGAGAAACAAACAAACGTAAGCCCTGTGGATAGCTTCGTAGATTATGAAAAGGCATCGATTCGGACGAAAGTGCAGAACTAGATGCAATTCGAAAACAGGAGTAGAGGAAATATATTGCAGAAATTTTTAGAGGATATATATAGAGATGGGACAGCGCCATCAAATGCATACAGAAACCAATGGAATACTAATAAAAAAAAGGAAATGTGTTAATATATTAAATTATATATATATATTTAATATAATATTTTATATTATTTTCATATATATTATATGTTGTATATATATAATATACATATATATGAATATATATTATATATATTATATATATATATATTTTATATTATATATATATATATTTAAAATTTTATATATACGACCACACCCCAAAAAAACGCACAGAGAGGGAGTGAGAGAGAGGAGAGACAACATGCTTTCATTTATTATATATTATTATATTATTTATATATTATATATTTTATATATATATATAAAATTAAAATATATACTATATATATATTTATATATATTATATTATGTAGTTAGGGATCATATTTTATATATAATATAGATTTATATATATATTATATATATATATTATATATTTATATAATAATATATATTTTATGTAATGTAATATTATGTATTCGTTCTATATAAAATTTATTTAAAATATAAATTATTATAGTTTTTAATTTTTTATATGTACCACAAAACCCCACGAAAAACACACACACACCACACCCCCCACCACACACCTCACAACATAATATATATAATTTTTATATTTTTTTATATATATATATATACATATTTGTAATACATACATATATTATATATATATATATATAAATATATATTTTATATTTATATTATTATAGGATATAATTACATTACATATATAAATATTTATATATTATTTAAATATTATTATATTATTTATTATATTTAATGTATATATTAATTTATATATATATATATATTATGTATATAAATGGTATAATTGTTGTAAATATCATATAATGTTATGTATATATAAGTATGTGTATATATATATTATATTTATATATTTATATTATATATATATATATATTAATATAATAAATATTACTATATATATTGTGTGTGTGTATGTGTTTTATATTAAAAATAGATGATAGATAAAATAGTTTATTTAATTATGTAACATATTTATTATAGTTATTTTATATTTTTAATATATTTTTATATAAAAATAAATTAAATTTAAAATAAAAATAAAATTTATTTAAAAAATTTTAAAAATAATTTATATAATTTAAGATTTTCAAAATTTTTTATTTTATTTTCATTTCATATATAAAATAATTTTTTTTTTTTTTATTTTAAAAAATTTAACATTTTTTTATACAATAATTTAATTTATTTTTTTTATATGTACATATATAAATATATATGTGTGTGTGTGTGTGTGTATTTATTAGGTTAGTTCAAAAATTTGACTTTCAAGATTTGCCCGGTACACAAGTTTGGTTTAATGTATTAATTAAAGAGATCTTATAGCAAAAGTTTCAAGCAAATAAAATTTGATATAGAGGTCGCTACTTTTTTCATACAATTTCTCCTAGTAGCGTTTGGTCAACCACCCAGACAGTAAAATTGGAAGGGCGAAAATCACAAAAAACACTGTTGGTAGATAGATCTATTTTTCCCACACAATGTT
>NW_028234993.1:0-4856 GCF_977035675.1 Penaeus japonicus | reverse complement strand
CTAGATTACTCCCTTTTTCTAGTTATGGGGCCAAACGTTTCCAAAAAGCTTCTTTGGGCCAAATAGAGTTAAGATCTTTCCATAAAGCCCCGGGGTCACTTAGTTTACTAAAAGAGAATTTTCCCCCCGGTTAAATTTTTTATTGATTTTTGGGCTTTTGGGGCTCTAAAGAATTTTTCCCTTTTTAAAATCTCCCCATCAATTTCTCTCCATAAAAACTTAACAAATTTCCCTAAGGGCCCCCTTTGGGTCGAAATTTTCTCTCACCGACTGGGTTTTTAATTTATCGTTTTATGCTCTTTTTTCTCGCTATGAAATGGAACTTTGGGCTTTAAATTTATCCATGTTTTCAAAACCCATCAATTTAACTTTTTTGGTATTCCTTTAAAAGCTCGATGGTCTTATTGCTAAAAAAAAATAAGTGTTTTAAAACCAAAAAATGTTTAGTACCTTAAGGAGCCTTTTTAAATCCCATCTCTTTTTAATTTGATAAATTTAAGGGTCCCCGGGGGGGGGGCCGTTTTTATTTAGCATAAAATCGCTTAAACGACCTCAAATTAGTAAATCCCAAAAAAGGGATAAGGTAAAACTTTTTACATAATAAATAGATTATGCCCAGAAGCTCCTCCTCTTAAAAAATAGCACGATTTATTTTTCTTTAGAAATCTCAAACTATTGCGCAAAATGCCCCATCCAAAATTTTCGACCGTTTTCAGGATTGGGAATTTCCTCTATTTCCTTATTTTAGGGTTCTCCCAAAAACTCAAAAGGGAGGGGTTTTCCCGTTAAACCCATTATTTCTCATGTAACTAAATTTACTCTCCATTGCCGTGGCTACAGTTTATCACCTTTTCAATTTCATTCCCACATAAAATTTAAGCATTCGATGGATTTCATGGATAAATTTCTGATTTAAACTTTCCCCAACATAAAATTTTAAGTTTTGATGAAATTTCCCCTGTTCAAAAATGTTCCTCTTATATGTAAAAATTTTTTTAAGAACGTAAATTTACTTCACTTCTCAAAAATTTCCCTTTCCGATGGTTAAACTTTTTTAAAAACTGTTCAAAATCCGCCCTCGAATAACTTTTTTTTTTTGAAGTTTTTTAAAACAACCAACTACGGGGGGAAAAAATTTAAAAGAAAGCCGGTCCGGGCGAATTTTACATAAATTTGAGACTAAAACTCCTTCCAGCCATCCTCCCCCCGTTTCTCTTTTAATTAAAAAGATTTTTAATTTTAATTTGTTTGCTGGCCCAAGGGGTTGGGATATCTTATTTCCCTTTTTAGTGGAAAATTTCCCCCAATTTAAATTACCTTAACCCCTTTCTGTGACCTATTAAATTAATATATAAAAATTATAAAATATATATATATAATAAATATAAAAAATAATAAAATTGTAATATAATAATTGAAATATAGATCTGGGTTTAAAAACTGAATATATTCTTTATAAATTATATATATATATATATAAAATATTTATATTATATATAAATATTTATTAAAATAATATATTATATAAAAATATTTATATAAAATATAAAAAAATAATATTTTAAAACACACACACACACACACCCACACACACACACCCCCAACAAACACACACACACCCACACACACACACATACATATATATATATATATAAATATTATTTAATTTTTAAATAAAAATATAAAATAAATATAAAAAGGGTAATATAGATCTGGGTGAAAAAAATTTTGGGGTAAACAAAACAAAACAAAAAAAAACAAAATTTTTACAAAAAATTCACAAAAATTTGAAAAAAAGAAAGCTTTTGGGGTTTTAGTACCTTTTTCCGGAAACAGTGAGTATCACAAAGTTTTTCATTTCCCCATGTTATTCAGAGGGATTCATTTTGGGGACTGATTTCTATGAAGCATTTTAATAAGAAAATTTCCTTAACTCGATTCTAAATATGGTCTTGATAAATTTAAGAAAAATCACCAGGTTTTTTCTACAATAACAAATTGAAAAATTTTTACGACGGGTTTTTTCTCCCATTTTTTTTTCTTTTTTTTCTTTTTTTTTTAGACCCTGAAAGCTCAAATTTTATATAAATTAGGGGGGTTTTAATTGACGGGGGAATTTGGGACAACCCTGCAATTGCAAAACATCATTGGTGTTTTCGACAACTTGTCTATATTTTATATTTTTCTATTTTCCCCCAAAACACTCACGCTCTCATTCACTCCAATCCAAACTCACACTCAACAACCACTCGCACTCGCACTCGCACTCTAACTCTCATTTTCACTTTCACCCGCACCACTCACACACACACAGACCCCCTCCCTTCACACCCACACACACACACACACACAAAGACAACACTTACTTTAGGGTTTTCGGAAGATAAAACTATGAGCCAGGGCGAAAACGGGGCAAAACCATAAAATAAATACAAAAAAAGCGGGAAATTTGATAAACATGCAAAACCAACGGGTATTTAAATTCCCCTTGCGCCGGGGCTCTACCTACATGCAAATTTTATATTCGTAAAAAAGGAAAACTTTTTTTTTTTTTTTTTTTTTTTGCATATTCCCCCGGGGGCCATCCTGCAATGTCGGGTGGGATTTAGGTTGTTGAAAAGTATTCTTCAAATTAGCGTTGCATAAACTTTGTTCCCCGTTCAAAATAGAATAAGGATGTGCAATCCTCCTAAAAAAGGAAACGAAGAGCAAAGATCAAAAGATTCCCCCGGGCCCTATCGGTATTCTTTGTGTTTAGTTTTTTGGGTCTACACGTTTTCTAAATCTTCTAATAATAAAACTTTAAATTTCTGTTTTTTATTATCACACCCCGGGGTTAATATTATATATTGTTTTTTCAAATTGATAATAGGGGGATTTTTGGTTTAACTCTAAATTTAAACAAAAATTTTTAAAAATTTCTTATAATACTTATGCCGTTTAGTGAAAATTGTTTTATTGTTTGAAAGCCACGTTTTTGATAAAAATCAAAGACAAAAGATTTTACCCCGTTTTTTTGGGAAAACCCTTTAAAAAATAAATCAAAAAAAAAAAATAAAAAAAAAAAAAAAATCGCTTTTTTAAATTTTTTGGACTCAAAGTTCTTTTTTCGGGTAATTATATAGTCAGGACAAACTAACGTCAATGAAATGTTCATAATTTTCTTTTCACCCATTTTTCTGGGGAGGAAAATTAAAAGGGTTCCAAATTTAATAAATGAAAACACCCTCTTTTTATCAAAAACAAATCTTAACCTTTACAAATTTCAAACTAAACAAAAAACGTTTATTTTACTTTTCTTTACGGGACTTCATATATTAAGTTTGTGACGGTTCTATAACTAAATAAACGGGGTTATTAAAGTTCTTCCCACTTTGGTTAATTTAGACAGAAGCGAGGTTTTTTTAAATGTTTTTACTCTTTTTTTTTCATAATTTTTTTATAAATATTGCAATAAAAAGTTTTGAACCCCTTGGGGTTACGTCATTTCCCAACATTTTTTAAAAAAAAAACCCCAAACTTTTCTTTTGTTTCTTTTTCCTTGTTTTTGTTTTCTTCTCTTTCTTTTTTTTTTCTCTCTTTTTCAGATTTTTTTAAATAGCTTTATCTCCAACCCCCCCCCCAAAAAAAAAAAAAAAAAAAAAAAAGCCCGCTGTAAAACCCAAAATTTAAACACAAAAAATATTAATAAAATTTTTCCAGGGCAAAATGAAGGGGAAAGGGGGGGGTTTTGCCCATATCTTCCTTAAAATCCCCCATCAAGCACACTGCCAAAAATTTTTACTTGGATGACTTGAATTTTTTTAAAATTCAAACTTCGTTTAATTTATAAACTCCTTAATCTAATTACATTTCTTTTTTATAAAATTATTCCTTTTTCCAAACAAACTAAGCTAAAAAAAAAAAATTTTTGGGGAAAACAAAATTTAAGCTGCTGCTTGTTTTTGAAATTTCCTATAAAGAAATAAAAATTTACAACCGCCTTCTTTGGATTTAAGTTAAAAGAACTTCCTATTTTTATTCTTGGAAACCCTTTCATTATCTCAAAAGCAGTATTGGCTTTTAATTTCCCGGACTTTCTTTTAGTTTTTTACTTCATTAGAAAAAAAAAAGTGAAAAAGAAACAATTAAGTAAACTACATTTTTTAACAACCCTCAACGTCAAAATTAACTTTCTCCCTCATCTTTTCGGGCATTTTTTTTTTTTTTTTTTTTTTTTTTTTTTCTTTTCTCTCTCTCCTCTTTTCTCTTCTCTCTCTCTCCTCTACTCTCTCTCTCCTCTCCCCTCTCTCTCCCCTCTCCTCTTCTCTCTCTCTTATATACTTTTATTTTTAAAAAATTTAAAATTTTATATATAGTATATATATATAAAATATATAAAAATTATTTTATATTATATTGTATATATATAATTTTATAATTAAAATATTTTATAAATATATTTATATTTAGGTAATATACAATATATATTAATATATTAATATATATATATATATATATAAATATACTATAATAATATTTTAATTATAAAAATTTTTATATATAGATATATTTAATATAAAATACTTATATTATTTTAAATAATTATAATTTAAAAAAATTTAAATATTTATATATAAGTAAATATTAATAAATATAAAATTTTAAATATATATATATATAAAATATATATATATATAGTATATATATAAATTATATATATATTTATATAAATATATATATATTTTTAAAATTTTATAAAAATATTATAAATTTAATATAATATAAAATATATATATATATATATATATATAATATATTTTATATATACATAAAATAAAATTTTATATATATATATAAAATATAATAATATAAAT
>NW_028234992.1:0-3973 GCF_977035675.1 Penaeus japonicus | reverse complement strand
TTTGCACTGTTTTTTTGATAAAAAAGGAAAAATAAATTGCGAAAAAAAAAGGTGAAAAAAAAAAAATGACGATCCTGAAAAAAAAAAAAAAATGTTTAAAAAATACACTTAAGCCACTGAAAACGAACGGATTCAGTTCAATCACGATTTTTGTTAATTAAAGAAAAAAATTCGAGAAAAAAGGGCAAAAAAAAAAAAGACCTGAAAAAACCCAAAAAAATGTTTAAAAATACATTAACCCTTCTGAAAGAAGGGATTACGGGCAATCATATTTTTGTATATTAAAGAAAAATAAATTTGCGAAAAAAAGGTGCAAAAAAAAAAAGGAATTGAAAAAACCCAAAAAATTTAAAAATACACGTTAAGCCTTCTGAAAACGAAAACGTTTACAGTTAAAACACTGATTTTTGTTATATTAAGGAAAAATAAATTGCGAAAAAAAAGGGTGCAAAAAAAAAAAAACGACTGAAAAAATCAAAAATTTTAAAAAAACACCTTCGATAAAAAAAAGGGTTTCATTTAATCATATTTTTTTATTTTAAGGAAAAATCAATTGCAAAAAAAAGGTGAAAAAAAAAAATATTCCCTAAAAAAATCCCAAAAATGCTTAAAAACACTTTAGACCATTCGAAAAAAAAAGATTACAGTTCAATAAAGATTTTGTATTTAAAAGGGAAAAATAAATTTTGCAGAAAAAAGTAAAAAAAAAAAGATGACTACCCTGAAAAAAAAAAAAAATGTTTAAAATACCGTTAACCACTGATAAAAACGGATTACTTTTAAAGCACTGATTTTGTTATATAAAGAAAAATAAATTGCGAGAAAAAGGTGCAAAAAAAAAAAGACGACCCGAAAAAAAAAAGCTTAAAATACACGTTCCTTTGAAAACCCCCCCCCCCCCCCCCCCCCCCCCCCCCCCCCCCCCAAAAAAAAAAAAAAAAAAAAAAAAAAAAAAAAAAAAAAAAAAAAAAAAAAAAAAAAAAAAAAAAAAAAAAAAAAAAAAAAAAAAAAAAAAAAAAAAAAAAAAAAAAAAAAAAAAAAAAAAAAAGAGGCCATCGTAAGAAAGGGAACAGTTCAATCAATTTTTTAATTAAAGAAAATCTTTTTGCGAAAAAAAAAGGTCAAAAAAAAAAAATGACGACCTGAAAAAACCAAAATCTTAAAAAACAGTTAGGGCCATTCTGTTAACAAAGGGATTACAGTTAAAACACTGATTTTTTGTTATATTTAAAAAAAACAATGCAGAAAAAAGTCAAAAAAAAAAAGAAAATTGAAAAAATACACTTAACCATTCTGAAACAAACGGAACAGTAAATTTTCCGATTTTTTATTTTAAGGGGAAAAAAAAATTTGCGAAAAAAAGGTGCCAGAAAAAAAAATGACGACCCTGAAAAAACCAAAAATGTAAAATACACTTTAAGCCTTTCGAAACGAAACGGATTACAGTTAAACCGATTTTTGTTAAAAAAGGAAAAATCAATTGCGAGAAAAACGTGCAAAAAAAAAAAAATGACGATCCTAAAAAAAAAGCCAAAAATGCTTAAAAACCCGTTGACCCCATTTTTGAAAACGAAACGGTTACATTTTAATTTCCCCTTTTTTTTTTTTTTTTTTAATTTAAAGGGAAAAAAATTTAATTTTCGAAAAAAAGGTGAAAACAAAAAAAAAAGGGACGACCCTGAAAAAAAAAACCCTGCCCTTAAAAAAAACCCTTTTACCCTTTCTTGATAACGAAAGGGAAAAACAGTTCAATTCACGGATTTTTGTTTTATTAAGGAAAAAAATCAATTGCAAAAAAAAGGGGTTTTTTGCCAAATAAAAAAAATCCAAACCTAAAAAAAACCAAACGTTTTTAAAATCCCCGTTTGAGCAATTTTAAAAACGAAACGGAATTACCCATTCAATTCACTGTTTTTGTTATTTTAAAGGGAAAAAATTTCAATTGGGGAAAAAAAAAGGTCCAAAAAAAAAAAAAAACGACCCTCCAAAAAAACCCAAAAAAAAGTTTAAAAATCCCCCGTTTTAAAACCTTTTTGGATAACGAAAGGTTTACAGTTCATTCCCCCGTTTTTTGGGTTATATTAAAGGGAAAAAATTCAATTGCAAAAAAAAAAGGTGAAAGAAAAAAAAAAATGACAAACCTAAAAAAAAAAACCCAAACGGTTAAAAATAACCCTTTGATCCATTTTAAAAAAAAAAAACGGTTTTTACAGTTCAATTCACTGATTTTTTTTATAAAAAAGGAAAAATCAATTGCGAAAAAAAAGGTGCAAGAAAAAAAAAAAATGAGGGACCCTTAAAAAAAAAACCCAAAAACCGCTAAAAATCCCCTTTTAAGCAATTTTAAAAACAAAAGGAAAAAAATTCAAATCCCCTGTTTTTTGTTAAATAAAAGAAAAAACAAATGGGGAAAAAAAAGGGGCACAAAAAAAAAAAAATGACGATCCTGAATAAATGAAAAACGTTTTAAAATCCCTTTTGGGACCCACTGATAAACGAAAGGGAAATTACAGTTAAAATTTCACTAAATTTTTTTTATTTTAAAAGGGAAAAAAAATTGCGAAAAAAAGGTTTGAAAGAAAAAAAAATGACGTTTCTGAAAAAAACCAAAAAGGCTTAAACTCCCCGTTTGACCCATTTTTGAAAAAGGGAAAGGGTTTACATTTTAATTCATTTGCTTTTTGTTATATTAAAAGGGAAAAAACCCAATTGCAAAAAAAAAAAAGGTGAAAGAAAAAAAAAATGCGATCCTAAAAAAACCCAAAAAAAGTTTTTAAAATCCTTTTGGCCATTTTGAAAACGAAAGGGAAACTCATTTAATTCATGCATTTTTTGTTATTTTAAAAGGAAAATCAATTCGAAAAAAAAGGGTTTGAAAGAAAAAAAAAATAACGATCCAAAATAAAAAAACCACAACGGCTTAAAATACCCTTTTAAAACCCTTTCTGATAACGAAAGGAAAAACAGTTCAATTCATTTGATTTTTGTATTTTAAAGGAAAAATAAATTGCGAAAAAAAAGGTCCAACAAAAAAAAAATGGGGGGATCCTGAAAAAAAGCCAAAACAAAAAATTAAAAACTTTGACCCCATTTTGATAACGAACGAAAAACATTTCCCAATTCACTGATTTTTGTTTTTAAAAAAGGAAAAATAAATTTTCGAAAAAAAGGTGCAAAAAAAAAAAAAATTACCGTCCTAAAAAAAAAACCAAACACGCTTAAAATAACCCGTTTGGCATTTTTGATAACGAAAAGGGGAATACATTAAATTTCCCACTGATTTTTTGTTAAAATTAAGGAAAAAACAAATGCAAAAAAAAAAGGGCAAAAAAAAAATGACCGATCCTTTAAAAAAAAAAAAACCGTTTAAAATACCCGTTGACCCTTTTTGATAACAAAGGGGTTTACAGTTAAATTTCACTGATTTTTGTTTTTTTAAAGGAAAAATAAATTAGAAAAAAAAAGGTGAGAAAAAAAAAAAAAAAGGGGGGGATCCTGAAAAAAAAAAAACACCCCCCTTTTAAAAATACCCGTTTAACCCAATTTTTGAAAAACAAAGGGTTTACCTTTCCCAATTCACTGATTTTTGTTATATTAAAGGGGGAAAAAAATAAATTGGGGCGAAAAAAAGGTGCAAAAAAAAAAAAAAAATGGACCCTTTAAAAAAAAGGCCAAAAAAAGGCTTAAAATACACTTTTGAGCCTTTTTTGATAACAAAAGGGAAATTCAGTTCAATTCCCTGTTTTTTTGTTATATTAAAGGAAAAATCAATTGCAAAAAAAAAAAGGGCCAAGAAAAAAAAAATTTAAAACGATCCTGAAAAAAACAACAACTTTAAATACCCGTTTAAAAGGGGGGAACCCCCCTTGAAAACCCAAAAAGGGAAATTACAGTTAAAATTCACTAAATTTTTGTTATTTAAAAAAAAAAAATAAAATTGCGAAAAAAAGGTCCCAAAAAAAAAAAAATTTAG
>NW_028234990.1:0-2500 GCF_977035675.1 Penaeus japonicus | reverse complement strand
CAAATTGAGAATGCAATGAGTATGGTGGACAGATTAAGCGGGAGCAATTTTGTTTTTTCTAGCATAGATACGAGGGATACTGAAAGAATATAATAAAGGGTGCTTGTAAGAGAGAATAAAAAGAAAACTTAGAGAAAGAGAGAGAAGGGTAAAAGATAAGATCATATTACCAACCAAAGCGGGATATTCCCGTTGACATGACTCAACAGGCACATCTCGGTGTCGTATCCAAACTGCAATGCCCAAGACTCAACATACATCACCGAGACCGCGCATAAGCCCTTCGATAAAGGACGGAGCGGTCGCATTGCAATGTCGGTCCCGTTGGCCCTCGCTCCCTTCATCCCTACAGTTGGACCAGGGATTTATACGCGATGCATCTCGAGGCGAAAGGGTTGTCGTGTCTGCGGAGTTACTCTCACGTATAAAATGGCTGTTGGATGGGAAGGAGGGAGGCGCGCGCGCACTCTCTTTCTAGGCTGAGGGTTTTGTTTGTTCAGAGAGTGAAGGCAGAGAGCGTTCTCTTACCTTTCTTTCTTCTTCCTCTTTTTAGCAGATATTTTTTTTTCTAGATTATTATCATCTTTTTTTTTTCTGAGAAATGGTTTTGCGTCTGCTTGAGTCGACAAGTGGATTACTTGAGGATGCGGGATAAGGTAATCAGAGGATGGAGCTAGAATAGGATAAGGAAAAAAATATAAAGTAGAACGACAGGGAGGAATACGCATAGAAGTAGAGGGCAATGAAAACGCATCTAGAAGAAAATGTGAATATGAGGAAGATGAGGAAAATATAAAAATTCTTCAAAAAGACATTGATAACTTGCTCAAAAAGGGTTGTACTTGGAATGTGGAATATAACACTAACAAATGCCATGTAGCAAAAATCGATCGATACACCAGCACGATCTGCGATAAGCGGTGTTAGATAAGTCAAGAAAAGAAAAAAAAAAATCGAATTACTTCTCAATGGGAAGCTAAAACCGGAGGATCGCATTAATGATGAAGTCCACAAAATGCTGTCACTGGCTGCAAACATGAAAAGGCCCTTCATACATGTGGCCGAAGATTCGGTAAAGAAAATCATCACGAGTTTCCTGAGACCTACGATAGTGATTGGAAGAACTTAAAACTTAATACATTGGAGGAGGAAAGAAAGAAAATGGGGTAAATATGACTTTGGTTTATGGTGTTTATTCAGAAGCATCGCGTTCGATAGATACCACGATATTGGTCGATCGATACCAGCTTTCTTTGGTACTTAACGAACGCGGCACTATTTCTGAATATTTGCCAGGTTACAAGGAAGATTTTGTTATTTTCACTAAAAGAGGAACAAGGCTTATTGGCAAAAGATTTGGGAGTAAAAACTGTTGTGATAAGGACGAAAAGAAATATAGCTGAATGGAAACAACTGTTAGAGAAACGTTGTAAGTATCAGAAGCGTTCATCAAATAAAAGTTATATGTTTTATCTAAATATAGCATCGCCCTCCCCTGAGTTTTGTTCTCTCTTCCCCGTATTTAAACAATAGGAAAGAATATGATCATATATGTTGAACACACTCCTTGTTAGGGAAGATATCCAGCTTTCTTTCACTTTCTGAGGCAATTGTTACTTGTTTTTTCGGAAGAGATTCAGAGAATGCGTATGATTTTAGCGACTTTTTAGCTACTATGTTTATCCTATTTTCTTCTTTTGTTCTTATAAAAAAAATTTATCGCGCGCATATTTTTTACAGGATCATTAAGTCCGCACTAATGAAGGTGTTTACTTTTTTTGTTTGTTTTTTCTTGATTTTTGTTCGAGTTTTCTATTTTTTCAGAAATGGCTATGTTTCCTGAAGCAGATTGATGCGTATGTGGAGTGTAAAATATTTAAGGTTCATTTGATAAATGCCGATGTTCATTGATGATATATTCGTATATCGGAACTTGATATTACACTAAGAAATCTTCCATGAAGAATAAACACTCCAAAAATAAACAGTAACTTAAAATAAAATGTGTGCTCTCCTTCACGTGGGTATACATATAACGAAAAAACATTTTTTAATATGTGTGTGAATGTTAAACCTCATCTGAATTCTATATTACACGATAATCCTATCTGTTGTGACTTCAGTCGTCTGTTAAGAAACCAGGAGTCAAGTTTGGGCTAAAAGGAGAATCGATGGACCGAAGGAAAGCGAAATAATTGGAATTCCTTTGTGAGATAAAGAACACCATAGAATTCACTTTTTATCACTACATAATATCATCCCTTACTTATTTAATCAGTAATCATTATTGTCATTATTAAAACATTCTTCATCAAAACAAAGTCTATTATAGACATGACTAAAACTCCTTAATTGTGAATTCCTGCGCAAATACGCCCCCCAAGAAAAGTTGGACTGGTTTGCGGCGAAAAATGAAAAAGTACTTGAGAAAGTTTCGGTTGAAATGTGCAGTTTCGAAGGAAAATTATCGGGCATTATGTTGATATAATGGCGGTGGTTT
>NW_028234989.1:5000-10365 GCF_977035675.1 Penaeus japonicus | reverse complement strand
ACTGGTACTTTCCACTCACAGAGGGGTTCCCAAACGGGGGGTACATGTACCCCAGGGGTACATTTGCACGTTTCAGGGGGTAATTTGGTTCTGATAGGAAAACAAATTTACTAGCACATACTTGGTGTTGTAATCTGCACTCAGATTGCACTTTTCTCATTTTCTTTGTGTTGATTAGCACCACCTTTATTGAAATTTCTTGGGTGTAAGGTAATACCATTTGTTTTTACTATTATAAACCTCACATGGCTTGATCTGCAGTGTAGATCTGTAGGACTACCTGTACCAATCTAGAAATGACTGGTACAGGACGTGTTTATTGACGCGTTAGGGGTACATGGGAACCTATAAAAAGCCTAAGGGGTACTGAGGAACAAAAAGTTTGGGAACCCCTGCTCTACAGCAATAATCACCGACAGCTGTTTCAACATCCAACGTCAGAAGCAACAAGTACAAGTAAAACAACATTACCAAACACCGACAATTACAACACATAACTACAAACTGCAGTCGTAACAGAAGCAACAGCACTAAGTGAAGCGACGTAGGCAACAACTTCCAGCAACAGTTGCCTCTGACAGTGGCACTTCCCGAACATGACAATCTACCACAGAACTTTCGCCGCATTAGCTTCAATTACATGAATGCGGATCTCGGATATGGGACAAGCGGAGGCGACTAAAGTTTCCTTGTTATCAAACTTAGTAGAGTTGGAGTGTGAGTTTTTGGTTAGAGGGAGGAGAGGAGGAGGAGGAGGAGAAGAAGAGGGAGGCAGAGGAAGAGGAGGAGGAGAAGAAGAGGGAGGCAGAGGAAGAGGAGGAGGAGAAGAAGAGGGAGGCAGAGGAAGAGAAGGAGGAGAAGAAGAGGGAGGCAGAGGAAGAGGAGGAGGAGAAGAAGAGGGAGGCAGAGGAAGAGGAGGAGGAGAAGAAGAGGGAGGCAGAGGAAGAGGAGGAGGAGAAGAAGAGGGAGGCAGAGGAAGAGAAGGAGGAGAAGAAGAGGGAGGCAGAGGAAGAGGAGGAGGAGAAGAAGAAGGAGGCAGAGGAATCGATGGGAGGAGAAGGAGAGAAAAGGGAGAGTGAAAGGAACGGCAGAGGAAGTGGAGAGGAGAAGGAGGTGGAGGAAGAGGAGGAGGAGGAGAAGACTGAGGGAGGCAGAGGAAGAGGAGGAGGAGAAGAAGAGGGAGGCAGAGGAGAGAAGGCAGAGAAGAGACGCTGGAGGGGAAGAGAGTCGGGAGAGGGAGAAGAAGAAGGCAGATGCGAGAGGAGAAGAAGAGAGAGCTAAAGAGATGAGGAGAGAGAGCTAGAGAGATAGAAGAGGAGAGCTAGAGAGAGAATAGAAGCAGAGAGAGAGGAGAGGAGAGAGAGAGAGAGAGAGAGTAAGATAGAGGAGGAGAAGAAGAGGGAGCTAAGAGATAGATAGAGAGAGAAAGAGGGAGGCAGAGAGAGCAAGAGAAGGAAGTGTAATTTAAGAGAGAGAGAGAGT
Source organism: Penaeus japonicus (assembly GCF_977035675.1). NCBI lineage: Eukaryota > Metazoa > Arthropoda > Malacostraca > Decapoda > Penaeidae > Penaeus > Penaeus japonicus. Next base: position 8,883 of record NW_028234989.1, on the reverse strand, counting down.
AGAGAGAGGGAGGGAGTAATAGAATATAGAGGGAGAAGAGAAGCTAGAGAGGCAGAAGAGAGAGAGGAGAGGAAGAGAGAGAGAGAGATGAGAGAGGAGAATAAGAGGGATAGGAGGGGGATGGAGAGGGAAGAGAAGAAGAGGATGAGGAGAGAGAGCAGCAGAGGAGAAGAGAAGGAGAGAGAAAGAGGAGGGAAAGAAGAGGGAGGCAGAGGAAGAGGAGGAGGAAAGAAGAAGGGAGAAGGAGAGAGAAGGAGGAGAAGAGAGAGGAGAAGGAGAGGAGAGGAGAAGAAGAAGAAGGGAAGCAGAGGAGAGAGAAGAGGAGAGGAGAGGAGAAGGAGGAGAAGAAGAGGAGGAAGAGAAGAGGGGAGAAGAAGAAGAGGGAGGAGAGAGAAGAAGGAGGGCAGAGGAAGAGGAGGAGAAGAAGAGAGGAGAGGAAGAGGAAGAGGGAAGAGAAGAGAAGGAGGCAGAGGGGAAGGCAGAGAAGAAGAGGCTGAGGAGAGGAGGGGGGGGGAAGAGGAAGGAGAGGAGAAGAGAGGAGGCAGAGGAAGAGAAGAAGAGGGAGGCAGAGAGAGAGAAGGAGGGGAGAGGAGGAGAGAGGAGAGGAGGAGGAGTGAAGAGGAGGCAGAGGAGAGAGGAGGAGAAGGAGAGGAGAGAAGGAAGAGGAGGCAGAAGAAGAGGGAGGAGAGAGAGACGAGGAGGAGAAAGAGGAGAAGAGAGGAAGAGAGGAGAAGAAGAAGAGGGAGTAGAGGAAGAGAAGGAGGAGAAGAAGAAGGAGGAAGAGAGAAGAGAAGAGAGAGGAGAGAAGAGAAGGAGAGACAAGAGAGGAGAGGAGGAGAAGAAGGGAGAGAGGAGGAGAGGAGAGGAGGAGAGGAAGAGGAGGCAGAGAGAAAGAGAGAGGAGAAGAAAGAGGGGCAGAGAAGAGAAGGAGAGAAGAGGAGAGGAGAGAGGAAGAGAAGAGGAGAGGAAGAGAAGGGGAGAGAAGAAGAGAGGAGAGAGAAGCGAAGCAGAGGAGAGAGAAGAGGAGGAGAGAGAGAAGAGGGATGCAGAGGAAGAGAAGGGAGAGAGGAGAGAGAGGAGGAGAGAAGAGAGAGAAGAGGAAGAGAAGAGAGAGGCAGATGGAGAGGAGGAGAGAAGAGAGAGAGAAGGAGAGGAAGAAGGAGAGAAGAAGAGAGGGAAGAGGAGAAGAGGGAGAGAAAGAGATAGAGGAAGAGAGAGGAGGAGAGAGGGAGAGAGAGAGGGGAGAGGAAAGAGGAGAAGAGAAGAAGAGGGAGGCAGAGGAAGAGAAAGAGAAGAAGAGGGGGGCAGAGAGGAAGAGGAGAGAGAAGAGGGAGGAGAAGAGAGGAGAGAGAGGGCAGAGGAGAAGAAGAGAGAGAGAGCGGAGAGATAGAGAGAGAGAAGAGAGAGGAAGGAGGAGAAGAAGAGAGGCAGAGAAGAGAAAGGAGGAAGAGAAGATGAGGGAGAGAGAGAGAGAGAGAGGAGAAGGAGAGAGAAGGAGAGAGGAGAAGAAAGAGGGAGGAGAGAGGAAGAGAAGGAGGAGAAGAAAGGGAGGCAGAGAGGAGGAGGAGAAGGAGGGGAAAGGAGAGAAGAAGGGGGAGGAGAGAAGGAGGAAGAAGGAGTAGAGGAAGAGGGAGGAGAAAGAAGGAGAGAGGAAGAGAGGAGAAAGAGGAGGCAGAGGAAGAGGAAGGAGAAGGAGAGAGGAAGAGGAGGAGAGAGGAGAAGAAGAGGGGGAACAGGAGGAGGGAGAGGAAGAGGAGGAGAAGAAGGAGGAAGAGGAAGAGGAGGAGGAGAAGGAGGAAGAGGAGGAGAAGGTTAGGAGGAAAGGAGGAGAAGAGAGGAGGAGGAGAGAAGAGGAGAGGAAGAGGAGAGGAGGGAGGAGCAAGGAGGAGGAGAGGAGGAGGAGGGAGAGGGGAGAGGAAGAGGCCAGGAGGAGAGGAAGGGAGGAGGAGGAAGAGGAAGAGGAGGAGGAGAAGAAGGAGGAAGAGGAAGAGGAGGAGGAGGCAGAGGAGGAGGAGAAGGAGGAGGTAGAGGAAGAGGAGGAGGAGAAAAAGGAGGCAGAGGAAGAGGAGGAGGAGAAGAAGGAGGCAGAGGAAGAGGAGGAGGAGAAAAAGGAGGCAGAGAAAGAGGAGAGAAGAAGAAGGAGGCAGAGGAGAGGAGGAGAGGAGGAGGAGAGGGAGGCAGAGGAAAAGAGGAGGAGAAGAAGAAGGGAGGCAGAGTAAGAGGAAGGAGGAGAAAGACGAGGGAGGCAGAGGAAGAGGAGGAGGAGAAGGAGGGGGAGGAAGAGGAAGAGAAGGAGGAGAAGAAGAGGGAGGCAGAGGGAGAAGAAGAGGGAGGCAGAGGAAGAGAAGGAGGAGAAGAAGAGGGAGGCAGAGGAAGAGAAGGAGGAGAAGAAGAGGGAGGCAGAGGAAGAGAAGGAGGAGAAGAAGAGGGAGGCAGAGGAAGAGAAGGAGGAGAAGAAGGAGGAAGAGGAAGAGGAGGAGGAGGAGAAGAGGAGTGAGCCAGAGGGAGAGAAGGAGGAGAAGAAGAGGGAGGCAGAGGAAGAGAAGGAGGAGAAGGAGGGAGAGAGGAAGAGGAGGAGGAGTAGAGAGGGAGGCAGAGGAAGAGGAAGGAGGAGAAGAGGAGGGAGGCAGAAGAAGGAAGAGGAGGAGGAAGAGAGTGGAGGCAGAGGAAGAGGAAAGGAGGAGAGAGTAGAAGGAGGCAGAGGAAGAGGAGGAGGAGGAAGAGGAGGAGGAGGAGGAGGAGGCAGAGGAAGAGGAGAAGAAGGAGGCAGAGGAAGAGGAGAAGAAGGAGGCAGAGGAAGAGGAGAAGAAGGAGGCAGAGGAAGAGGAGAAGAAGGAGGCAGAGGAAGAGGAGAAGAAGGAGGCAGAGGAAGAGGAAAAGTAGGAGACAGAGAAAGAGATGGGGGAAAAGAGAGAGCTAGAGAATGATATGCAGAAAGCTAGAGAGCTAGATAGAGCTACAGAGATAGAGCTAAAGAGCTAGATAGAGCTATAGAGATAGATAGAGAGAGCTAAGGAGACAGACAGAGAGAGCTAAAGAGACAGATAAAGAGAGCTAAAGAGACAGATAGAGAGAGCTAAAGAGACAGATAGAGAGAGCTAAAGCGACAGAGATAGCTAGCTAGATAGATAGAGAGAGATAGATAGATAGAGAGAGCTAGAGAGATAGATAGAGAGCTAGATAGATAGATAGAGAGATAGATAGATAGAGAGCTAGATAGATAAATAGAGAGCTAGCTAGCTAGATAGATAGAGCTAGATAGATAGAGAGAAAGCTATAGATATAGAGAGCTATAGATATAGAGAGCTATAGAGCTAGAGAGCTAGATAGAGAGAGCTAGAGAGCTAGAGAGAGAGAGCTAGAGAGCTAGAGAGAAAGAGCTAGAGAGCTAGAGAGCTAGATAGAGAGAGGTAGAGAGCTAGATAGAGAGAGCTTGAGAGCTAGATAGAGAGCTAGAGAGAGAGAGCTAGAGAGCTAGAGAGCTAGAGAGCTAGATAGAGAGAGCTAGAGATCTAGATAGAGAGAGCTAGAGAGCTAGAGAGCTAGGTAGAGAGAGCTAAATGGAGAGAACTAGAGAGCTTGATAGATAGATAAAGAGAATTAGAGAGCTAGATAGATATAGAGAACTAGAGAGCTAGATAGATAGATATAGAGAACCAAAGAGCTAGATAGATAGATAGAGAGCTAGATAGATATAGAGCTAGATAGATAGAGAGAGCAAGATAGATAGAGAGCTAGATAGATCGATAGAGAGAGCTATAGATATAGAGAGCTATAGACCTATAGAGATAGATAGAGAGAACTAGTTAGATAGAGAGAGCTAGAGAGCTAGAGAGCTATAGATATAGAGAGCTATAGACCTATAGAGATAGATAGAGAGAAC
>NW_028234989.1:0-2500 GCF_977035675.1 Penaeus japonicus | reverse complement strand
GATGAGACGAGAGAGGAGAGGATGAAGAGAGAGAGAGAGAGAGAGAGAGAGGGAGGGAGAGAGAGAGAGAGAGCTAGATAGAGAGAGGTAGAGAGCTAGATAGAGAGAGGTAGAGAGCTAGATAGAGAGAGGTAGAGAGCTAGAGAGAGAGAGAGGTAGAGAGCTAGAGAGAGAGAGGTAGAGAGCTAGAGAGAGAGAGGTAGAGAGCTAGAGAGAGAGAGGTAGAGAGCTAGAGAGAGAGAGGTGGTAGTAGTAGAGAGAAGGTAGAGAGCTAGAGTGAGAGAGTGTTGAGAGTAGATAGAGAGAAGTAGAGAGCTAGATAGAGAGAGGGGTAGAGAGTTAGATAGTGAGAGGGTAGAGAGCTAGATAGAGAGAGGTGAGAACTAGATAGAGAGAGGTTTAGAGAGCTAGAGGATGGAGAGAGGTTAGAGAGCTAGAGAGAGAGAGGTAGAGAGCTAGAGAGAGAGAGAGGTAGAGAGCTTGAGAGAGAGAGGTAGAGAGTTGAGAGGGAATGAGAGAGTGTAGAGATGCTAGTTAGTGAGAGGTTAGAGAGCTAGAGAGAGAGAGTAGAGGCTAGATAGAGAGAGGTAGTGAGCCTAGAAAGAGAGAGGTAGAGAGCTAGCTAGGAGAGGTAGAGAGTTTAAAGATAGAGAGAGTTTGTTTAGAGAGCTAGATTGAGTGAGGTAGAGAGCTAGATAGAGAGAGGTGTTAGAGAAGCTAGAGAGTGAGAGAGGTTTAGGAGAGCGAGATGAGAGAGGTAGAGAGCTAGAGAGAAGGAGAGAGGTAGTAACGCTAGTGAGAGAGAGGTAGAGAGCTAGCTAGAGGAGAGGTATGAGTGCTAGATAGAGAGGAAGAGTGTAGATAGGAGAGGTTTAGGAGCCTAGAGAGAGAGAGAGGTAGAAAGCTAGAGAGAGAGAGGTAGAGAGCTAGATAGAGAGAGGTAGAGAGCTAGATAGAGAGAGGTAGAGAGCTAGATAGAGAGAGAGGTAGAGAGCTAGAGAGAGAGAGGTAGAGAGCTAGAGAGAGAGAGGTAGAGAGTTAGATAGAGAGAGGTAGAGAGCTAGATAGAGAGAGGTAGAGAGCTAGATAGAGAGAGGTAGAGAGCTAGATAGAGAGAGCTAGAGAGCTAGATATATACATAGAAAAAGCTAGAACGATAGATAGAAAGAGCAAGAGAGAGGAAAGGAAAGGGGGGGGGGGGAAAATGGAGATGAGATCTGGATAAGACGGGTGAGTAGGACGTTCGTTGGATGAAAGGTGGGGGTGGGTAGTGTAGACCTCGCTTGACCTGAGGGGTTCGTCAGCGATGTATTAGGCTTTCTAGTGGGGGAATTGGTTGGGCTTGGACTGGTTTTATAGTTGCAATAAAATGTATGGGATACGGAATTGACACATAGGTATTGAATTGTAAGAGCACCAGGAAGAGTGAGCATCTGTTGTAATGCTTATTGATGAGGGTGTCCCCGGGGGCCTCCCCCCCCCCGCTGGGGTGGCAAATCGTTGAAAATCGTGAAAAAAAGGAGGAGGGAAGGGTTATTGTGGAAGGTATGTGGATATACAAGGAGGTCAGGAAAGAGGTAATATAGTATACTTGAGGAAGGTTCTAGGAAGATATGGATGAGATGTGGGTGGAGAGAGAACACACATAAAGTTGTTATTGCACGGTATATTACCAAAACGAAATTAATAGCAGTTTGTGTGTGTAATGATATGACACATGATAAATGGGTAATTTTATTATAGCTAATTAATTATGTTCTAGAGGGTAGGGGAAATAAAAATTAGAAGCGTGAAGGAAGAGAGGGAGTGGATTGATGATTACCGAGAAAAAGATAAAGGAAAAAAGATGAGAGACAAAGAATTGGAGGAGAAAAAATAGGGGTAGAAAAGTGAGAGCGAGGCGTTGGTAAGTCTTTTTTATCATTTTAAGACGCAAGTTAATACATACATTAATTCACGCATATCATTTTACTATTCTAAAAACCACAAGCTCATCAAGTCGCTTTGACATGAAAAGAGCTGCTCAAAGATTAAGTTAAGTTTTAGAATACCACGAGAGAGAAGAGCAATGTTGGGATGACGGAGTTGGCATTAGGCGTAGGGTATATGACGCGGAGGATGCATCGAAGGCTGTTAAGGATCATTGAGGAAGGAGCGCTATAGAGGTCATCACAGGCTAGATAGAGAGAGCTAGAAAAATAGATAGAGAGAGCTAGAGAGCTAGATAGAGAGAGCTAGAGAGATTAAGGAAGGAGCGCTATAGAGGTCATCACAAGTCATTAAGGATCAATATAGGAAGTGGAGTATGGAGTTCATCATAGGTTATTAATTATCAGTGAATATAGTACATCATGGAGGTCATAGTAGGTCATTAAGGATTACAGAAAGTGTTGCAGAATGACAGTCCTCCTAAGGCATTGAGGTTGGAGGTATTATTAGGGCATCGCTCAGCGCATTGTGGAGAATATATGTATGATTAAGACAATTTGAGGCTCTTCTG
>NW_028234988.1:7500-12500 GCF_977035675.1 Penaeus japonicus | reverse complement strand
ATAACAACAGCGATAGTGATAATGATAAAATTGTTAAGGCGAAAAGGAATTAGAAACTATTTTATCACTGTTATTTCAAATAAATGACATTTCTAATAAAAAAATAATTAGCGTGAAATAGCTAAGAGCAGCGTGATTACAGTTCTTTTGTATTTTCTAAAACATTCTAATGTTTAGGGTTTGGAAACATTTCAGCCTGATTAGGTCTTGCTGAAATAGATACATTATTAGAATGAGAGAGAAAGGGAGGGGGAGAGAGAGAAAGAGAAAACGAGAGAGAGAGAGAAGGAAAAGCATGTAGAGAAAGAGAGAGAGAGAGAGATTGACCGATTGCAAATACGATGCTAAAAAAATAACTGATCCTCATATACAAAAGACATGACAACATGAGCTGTTCACAATACAGACGTTTCTCTGTGTAATTCCACAGTGTAGAATATTTACGTGAACCTCTGCAGATATTACAAGGATCGTAATACAATTGTAGCCTAATGAAAAAGAAATGAAAAGAAAACAAAACACAACAACAAGGATATGAATGGTACAAAATCATATGTAAAAAAGAAGAATCTTTATACATATATTTAAAAAACTTTTCATGTGTAAGTCCCTCCTGGAAATCCTTCGACAAAAATATAGACCCAAAAAACATTTTGTTCATTTTTGTTCATTTTCTTCTTCCTGTTCTTCTTTATCGCTTCCTGTTTATGATTCGTATTATTTATTTGTGTTTCCTATCATATTTTAAACAAATCTTTTCATGTGTAATTCGCTGTTAGAAATCCTGCGACAAAAATATACACCCAAAAAAACAAAAGCTTTCATTCCCTTGAGAATGGCGACCGGAATGTTCTAGAGAGCTTTTTAAAGAGGTGAGCTTAAAGTTCTATCAGTTCATCTTTCTGTTCTTCTTTATCGCTCCCTTTTTATGCTTCATCTTATTTATTTGTGTTTCCTATTTATCGTTTTGTAACTAATATTTATAGGGGGTAAGGAAAACGAATAGAGGCAAAGAGAGGGAGAGAGAGAGTGACAAATACAGATATAGAAATATAGAGATATAATTAAAGATAGAGAGATAGATAAAGATAAATATAAAGATGAAATAAGGAAGGAAAAGAGGAAGATGCAAGTAAATAAAGCCAGACATGAACAGAATTTGCAAGCAAGGGAAAGTGATCTACGATAAATGACATAAACAGAAACGAAAACCATCCGAAGCCGCATACATCGGGACGGATAAGGACATGAACACCGCTTCAGGCAGCTTCGACTAACCGAAGGTCGCGCCAGCATCAATTATGCGAGCACCGAGCGACTGGCCATGGCTGTCGGGCGAATCTGTAGCCCTTGGCGGATAAATTGACGATTCGTAATCTTGGCGATATATGGAAATGTAATTCAAACGCGTCGGTTACGTGTTACGGTTATGTTGTTCATTATCAATGTTATCTTTTTAACAAGGAGACAGCAGGGGAGCAAAGTACCTTGGGAAATGATGTCAGACTTGGTAGAGTTTTTCTGTATTTTTATTGAATGTTTGAAGTTGTTCCGATATAGGGAGATGTGTTTGCTCTCCTGGATTTTAAGGATGGTCTTTCCTAGGAGTTATTTCTTTATTCATCGAAGTTTTGTCGTTCAGTGGTATTTCTCGCTTTCTCTCATTCCCCTTTCTCTCTCTCCCTCTCCTTTTTCCTTTTATCTTTTTTCTTTTTTTTTTCTAAACATGAAAAAAAATATTTTTTTTTTTCTATCATTTCTTCAAATTACAAAATCGTGAATTCATAAAAGAAGAAGAAAAGAATGTAAAAAGAAAGAGAGAGAGAGAGAGAAAGAAAAGAAAAATTAAAAAAGACTAAAGTTAACGGTTTTCGAACTCATATTCAAGATAAAGTTAGATTTTTTTTTTTTTTTTTTTTTTTGTAACTTCTTTTGGAGTTTTTTTTTTTTGTGTGTAACACCTTTGGGAGTATTTGCTTCCCATTGTATTTTTCATTTATCTAATATTTCTTTTTCACCTTTCCCCCCCTCCGGATCATAATAATGTCCTTTTTCTCCTGTTTATTTCTTACCTTGTTTTATCATTTACATAATACTTAGATATTTGTTGGAATAGGGAGAGAGAAAAAGAGGAAGGAAAAGGAGGGAGGGGGTGCAAGGGAAATGGACAGTATTACAACATATATTTTCATGAGGGAATGCGAGAGATGAATTAGTAATAAGTATAACGACAATAATTATAAAAAAAAGGATAATGATGGTAATGATAATAACAGTAATCATCATAATGATGATGACCACAATAATAAAACAATAATAACATAAATGATAATGATGATCTAAGATAGAAATAATGATATTGATAGTAACCACACTCATACCATAATCCATTTATGATGTAAATATCCCCTAGAATTATCGCTGCCTAAAACTCGGTCTGCAAAATCCGTCTTTTCTTGCCCTTCTTTCCTCACCATCTCCTCCTCCACTACTCATCTCCTCCACTACTCATCTCCTCCTCCTCCTCTCCTCCTTCTTTCTTACTCCGTCTCCTCTTCTCGTTTTCCTTCTTTCGTCTCAGATCCTAATCCCCGAGTTAAGTCTTACCGAAGGACGACGGGAAGACATCAGGATGCCATCAATCCTAGGAATTTGGGATTAGTTTGGGATCAGGATCTTCGCTTCCAGGGACAGGATATCCACTTCTTGCAACTTGTAAGGAATCGTGACGAGTTTGAGCATTTGATTGCAGGATAGGTGAGTTATTAAACTTTTTCTTTTGAAGATTTATTGGTATCATTATAGTTATATATTGATATTGTTAGTATCATCATTATCATCATCGTTTTCACTTGTATCATCACAAACATTATTATTATTATTATCACCATTTTATTTATAATTATCATTATAACTATGATTATCATAATCATAATTACCATCATTATTACTATCATCGTTATTGTTATTATTTCACCATGATCATTATTGCCCTTATTATCATTAACCCTACTGATACGATTATCTTGTTATCATTATGATCATATATCATACATACTATTATCATAATAATTTTCATCATGATTATTAATATCATCATTATCATTATCAATTTCATTATCGATATGAACTCAATTTCGTTTTACTGTTCTTCATCGACCCGTAAGCTTTTTTCACATTTCAAATCTAATAAATAATTCTCATAGTATAATCCTCATCATTAACACGTAAAATTATTAACATGTGTGAGTTTATTTATTTATTTATTTTCTTGCTACCTATCAAGAACTTCTATATATAGTTATTTTTGCGCGTTAAGCACTGACGCAAAATATCACTTGTATTTCGAGTAAACACACCTGGCATCCCTTGTGTACATAATAGAGTGAATGATGAAACAAAAAGTAGCTAAAGAAAATATGTAATAATGCAACACAAAAGAGAAGCATGATAATGAACATGCCTAATAACATTAGAGATTAAAGCCTTTAAAAATTCATATTGATCAATATATTGACTCAGTCACCTTGGGTGGAAGTGCATATTGCTATTGCGTTTGTGAGTTCCAGTGTTCCTGCCTGCGTTGAAGGAAGCACAAGTGGCAGGGGTTAACAGGGTCTCTCTTGGGTGCTTTGTTATTAAACAAGGTGGTCTTTGATATTCGTTGACCAGGAGAGAGGTTGTTGTTGGTTCTCTTTGCTGGTAGTGAAGTTTGTTAGAGAGAACGAGGATGAGAACGCTATTTTCTGTGCTGGTCCTACTCGGTTTCTTTCGCCTGTTCGGCTGTTTCCCTTACAGCGTGAAGTGGAATCCTCCCCAGATATCGTTGAGGAAATATCTGGTTGCCTACAGCGTGGTCGTCATACTTTCCACGAGCGTATATACCACTTACATGATCTACATGTTCGTGTCTCAATTACCTGACTCCGGGATTACCGTTAAGAGTGTTATGGCTTTTCTTCAGACGATTTCGGTTATCAGCCCTGTGTTAACTTCCTTGTACAGCGGCATTCGAAGCCCAAAACTGAAGGACATCGTGCAACGCGTCCTTCAATCACGGATATACCTGGACACTTCCTTGGCCAAGACTTTTGACTGGCTGCCACTGGTTTGTCTATTGGTTACTTACTCAGTTTGTGTCTACGCGTTTGTTTCTGATATGAGTACAGGGCCATCATTCTCTATGACGTTAAGCATATTTATTTTCGACCTTTATATGATCCCTAGTCTTTCTCTGCATACAATCTTATACAATGCCTTGGTGAGGCTCCTTACCGTGTACTTGAATGCGACGTTTGTTCCTGTGGACGAAAGTATTCTTTCGGAAATCCCGGTGTTCTTAGAGAGGGGGAAATGCAGCTCAGGCGCCTGGGAACTGACAGAAGGGCATGAGCGCAGTTCCGCCCCTGTGTCCGGCGTAGAACGAGTGCGATCCGTGCGCCGTGGCCTGTGCGCCCTCGACCAGCTGCTGAGGGATGTGAACGATCACTTTGGCCCATTGCTTTGCATCTGCCTTGGATCGGATCAGCTGCTCGTCATCGCCTTCCTGCAGGACGTGATATCCAATCAAGGTGGATACTCGGTGTTGCTATCCATCATCATCTTCTTGTTTACCCTAATGAGGATACTTCTGGTCATGACCACACCAGGCCCTTTCCTTAGAGAGGTAAGGTGTATTTCTACCTTATAGGGTATGTTCCTGGTATTGCGATGTTTATGCAAACACTTCTGATACATCGTTCTCTTGATTACGAGGAATTATATCTTAGATAAACTGTCATTACGTTATTCCTGAAAATTGCACTATTTATTATGTATTCCTCTTTGAACTTACGTTCAAAGAGACAATGTCTTCCAATAGTTGTATATGTGTCCTTTCCACTTGATCAACATAGTTATGAAAATGAAAATAGCTACAGTGCTCTCCAAGTCGCATTCTTTCTGTATATCTAAATATAAAATATATAATACGACACGGAAAAAGTCAATAGTCTATCAAT
>NW_028234988.1:0-2500 GCF_977035675.1 Penaeus japonicus | reverse complement strand
GCTGCAGTGTAGCTGTTACTAATATTACCACCATCATTATGAACATTATCATCATCATCATCTTCATCTATATGTTTTCATCCCACTAAGCTTTCCTTCTTTCCTTTATTTCCATCAAATATCACTAAGTTTTCCGATAGTTATAAAAAAAAATGAGGGCAGTTCTGAGGTCATATGATGTGGGTACGGACGCATGGTTTCTAGTTAATTCATTGTCTGACCCTGCCCTCACTTTCCTGTCGCTATCACTCTCTCCCTAATAGCGGAACTGCGCGCAGTTCCGCTATTGATAACACCGATAATGATAATGATAAAAGATAATGTTAAGGCGAAAATGAATTTGAAAATATTTTATCACTATTTTTACTAGAAATAAATGACATTTCTCGTGAAAAATCAATCAGCAATTAGCTAACAGCAGCATGATTACAGTTCTCTTATATTTTTTAAAACATTCTAATGTTTAGAGTTTGGAAACATTTTAGCTTAATTAGATCCTGCTGAAATAGATACTTCATTAGAATGAGAGGGAGGGGGGAGAGGAAGAGGAGAGAGAGAAAGCGAAAGAGAAATTTGAAGAAAAAGAGAGAGAGAGAGATTGACTGATTGCAAATAAGATGCAAGGAAAACAACTGATCCTCATAGACTCAGAAAAAAATAAATAGATCACAGACAAAAGAGATGGCAGCATTCAGTATAGTATACTTTCCTCTGTGTAATTCCAGTGTAGAACCTCTACAGATATTGCAAGGATGAAAAGAAAATGAAAACAAAACAAAACACAACAGCAACGCGAATATGAATGATACAAAATCATGGTAAGAAGAAGTATCATTTTACGAATATTAAAAAACATAAAAAATAAAAAAGCTTTCCAGGTATAATGTAAGGAAGAAGATAAAGCCAGATATCAACCGAAATTGCAAGTGAGGGAAAGCGATCTACGATAAATGACATAAACAGAAACGAAAACCATCCGAAGCCGCATACATCGGGACAGATAAGAACATAAACACCGAAGGTCGCGCCAGCATCAATTTTGCGAGTACCGAGCAACTGGCTGTCGGGCAACTCTGTAATCTTTGTAGGATAGATAGACGATTCGTAATTTTGGCGATACATGTAATTCTGATGGAAATGTAATTGGAACGCGTCGATTATATCTGGTGCGCTGTTATGTTATTCATTATCAATTATATATTTTATAAACAAGAATGAGACAGCAAGGGAGCAAAGTGCCTTGAGAAATGAGGTCAGACTGGGTAGGGTTTTCTTGTTTTTATTGAATGGTTGTAGTTGTTGTTCCGATGAGATGAGTTTCCACTAAGAAGGTTTGAGGATATTTTTTTCTCAGAAAGAGTTTGGGTATTTCTTTATTTGTCGAACTTTTAGTCGTTCAGTGGTATTACTCTCTCTCGCTTTCTCTTATTTCCCTTTCTTACCTCCCCTCCTCTCTCTCTCTCTCTTCCTCCCTCCCTAGTTTTATTCATCTCATTCTCTCTCTCTCTCTTTCTGCCTCCTTCCCTCCCTTCAGTCTCCTTTTGATCATAGTTTTTTTGTTTTTTGTTTTTAACACTAGAACAAATATAGATGGGATACGATTACTTCTTTGTGAATTTATAATCTTTCGTTCGTTTGAATGAGAAAGTTATATTATGTAAAAAAGAAAAGAACAAAAATAGAAAACGAAAAGAAAATGAGAAGAAAAAAATTGACTAAAATAAAAGGTTTTGGAACTCAAATTCAAGATAAAGTTAGTTGGGTAAGTTTTTCGTGTTTTTCCCTTATTTTATCATTTTCTTTTGTAGTATTTGCTATCTATTGTATTTTTCCTTTATTTACTTTTTTCGCCTTTTTCCCCTCTGGATCATAATGCTATCCTTCTATCTCACCTGTTTATTTCTCAACTGTTTTTATCATTTAGATATTTAGATATTTGGTGAAACAGACAGAGAGAGAGAGAGAAAGAGGGGAGGGGGGAGGGGGTGCAGGGAAAAGGAATAGTATAATAACGTGCATTTTCGAGAGGGAATTCGTGTGACAAATTGGTAATAAGCATAACGACAATAGTTATAAAAGAATAAATGATAACGATGATAATGATAATAACAGTAATTATTATAATGACAATTATAACAGTAATAACATCAATGATAATGATGATTAAGACAATAATAATATTAGTAACCATACGCATACCACAATCCATATAACATGTAAATATTCCCAAGAATTATCGCTGCCTAAAACTCTGTCTGTAAAATCCGTCTTTCCTTGCCCTTCTCTCCTCTCTATCTCCTCCTCCTCCTCCACCTCTCTTACTCCGTCTCTTACTCTCGTTTTCCTTCTTTCGTCTCAGATCCTAATGCCCGAGTTAAGGACGACGGGAAGACATCAGGATACCATCAATCCTAGGAATTTGGGATTAGTTTGGGATCAGGGTCTTTGCTTCCAGGGACAGGATATCCGCTTCTTGCAATTGCTAAGAAATCGTGACGAG
>NW_028234987.1:10000-12471 GCF_977035675.1 Penaeus japonicus | reverse complement strand
ATATATATATATATATATATATATATATATAATATATATATATATATATAAATATATATATATATATATAATATATATATATGTATATATATATATTATATTTATATATATATATGTATATATATATATATATAGTATATAATATATTATATAGTATATATATATATATCTATATATATACACACACATGTAGATACATAATATATACTTCATATATATCTATATATATAGATATATATAATATATATATTATATATATATAATATATATATATATATATATTAATATATATCTTATACATTATATATTATTTATTATATATATATATATATACTTTATATTTATATACATTATATATACTATATACAATATATATTCATATATATATATATATATATATATATATATATATATATATATATATATATATATATATATATATATATATTATATATACACAAAATGTAGCTACATCCATATATATTCATATATATATTTATTATATATATATATTATATATATATATATATATATATCGTATATATATTACATTATATATATATCAATAATTATATAATTATTCTATATATATATATTATATATATATTTCTTATATATATGAACTCAATATATATATATATATATATATATATTATATATATATATATATACATTTATACATATATATGATATATATAATAATTTATTATATATATATAATAAATATATATTATTTTATATATATATATTCTATACATATTACATATATATGAATATAATATATATATATATATAATTATATATATATATATATATATATATATATATATGAATATATATTCAGATTGGCTCCCTAACGGAGGAGTGCTAAAAAATATCGGGTAGACCAGGCGCCTGAAGATGATGAATTGTTGCACATACAATTTAAGGACCCTGAGAACAGGATCTGTCTCTTGACATTGCTAGAGTAACTTTATTTATCCATGGGATATGTAGGGCTTTCTGAAGTTCGGAGACTAGGGAAAGAGCAGAAATTATAAATGATGGACTCTTATTTATATTGCCGAGGTAAACCTTGGATAGCAATCAAGAATCAGGAGTATTTTGGTTTATAGTTCACAAGCGATTCGAAAAGAATGTTAGGGAATTCTACAGTAAGTGAGTCGAAGGTAGCTTCGGTATACTGTAACTAAACAACAAGTGATAATTAGCTAAATGTTATCCAATTGTACGCTCCTATAAACAGTAATAGTGACGAGGGATGAGAGTTTCTATGAAGAGGTGCAAGCAGCTACCCGATTAGAGGCAATAAACCCATTTTACCAAGATTAAGGGGGACTTTAATTGCCAGATAGGAATAAGGGAAGATGGAGAATCTTGGTTGGGAAACAGGGGAATAGGCCCCAGAAATGAGAGGGGGACTAAGTGATAGAATTCGCTGAAGCTAATCCTTTAAAATTATGAATACATTTCGAAAGGGACCTGGGAGGAATGGACATGGAAATCCCCATCCGGCATTAAAAACGAAATTAATTCAAAAATCCCCAAATAGGCCAACATTGTACAAGACGTAACTTTTATAAAAAAAGTAATGTCAGTAGCGTTTTAGACTGGTCAAAATTTGAGTAAAATTACGCTAAAAAAGGGAACGAAAAAAGTTCATACAGAACCCTTCGTTAATCTAATGGACTTAAGAATAGGGGGGACGGAATTCAGTAAAAAACCCAAAAAAAATCCCAGCTCTCGAAGGACGATTTTGGGACATAGACCAAATGAACGACTAATTCGTGAGATATTACGGAATTGCACTTAAAATAGGGTTAAGACAAAGGGGAAAAAAAGCAGTAAGCTTTGGGTTTGGGGACAAAAGAGCTTTGAAAAGCGAAAGGGAAGAAAATAACGACAATCAGAGACAGATAAATCAGCAGAGCTGACTAAGACGTAAACAAAGAAGAAGGGGTAACCCCAAATTTAACATACGAAAAAATAAACAAGCTCTGCTTGCCGGAAACCCCTTAAAGGCCCAAAAGAGGAGGCTGGGAAATAAGGAAAAGCCAAAAGTATGCAGTAAAAAAAACCAACGGAGAGGTAACATACAATAAAAATGAAATAATCAAAGTATAGAGGATTTTTTCGCGACATAAAACACTCAACGACAACCACATATGGAGACAAACACAACAATTCGATACGTTCCAAACATCACGGTAGAGGAATTTTTTTTTAGAGCACTAAAAAGCATGAAAAAGGGGGAAAAAATACCAGGAGAAGAGGGTATAGAGTGATCTTATTCAAGATGCAGGAGAGATTGCGGCAGAAAAAACTGGCCAGTCTTATAACAGATGTTTTAGCGTGGGTTTTTAAAACTCGAAAGCCGGGAAAAAAACGCAATAATAATTTTACCCCCAAAAAAAGGGGTTTGGACACAAAAGTTTTTAAGAATTACCGCCCCTTATAAGCCTTTCCTTTCA
>NW_028234987.1:0-5000 GCF_977035675.1 Penaeus japonicus | reverse complement strand
TGGGGAATGAATTTTAAAATCTTTTTTCATATACATAATACCTTGATAATATATATTTATTTTTATATGTATATGTATATGTATATATTATATATATATTTATATATATATATATAAATATATACACCATTTTTAAATATATATATATATTAATATATATATTTTATTAAATATATATATATATATATATATATATATATAAATATGTATCATAATACTATATTATATATATATATATATATATATATATATATATATATATATGTATATATATTATTTATTTACATATATGTTTAAAAGTATATATATATTACTATATAAAATATATAAGAAACCCAAAAATTTTTAGATATAATATATATATATATATATATATATATTTTTATACTGTAATATATAATTTTATATATATATATATATATATATATTATATATATATTATGCTTATATAAAATATATATATATATATATATATAAATATATATATTTATATATATATTTAAATATATTATATAATTATATATATATATATATTTTGCATATATATATATATATATATTTATATAATTTATTTTATATTTTTATTTTTATATATATATACTTACATCATCATTGACGGGTAGGTCGGTCCGACCAGCGGGGCCTCCGCACCTATTCCTCAAGCCATTCCGGTCTTCTCCCGGGCCTCATTGCCTCAACCATGTCATGTCGCAGAGTTTCTTTTGTCGTCGGAGTCCCGGGGTTTTTGGGGTTTCGACTCGTCCTCTAGACCAAACACCATTCCGGTCAACAATTTTCTTTCAAGGCCCCCGCCACGGAGAATAGGCCAACAAAAGTCAGTTCCTGGGGGTTAAGGATGTTGAGAAACTCCGCTCGCAGTTTTATCTTTTGGAGGATTCTTCGTTTGTCTTCTTTTCAGTCCTGCTGATGCCGGAGAACACGTCTGTAAACACCATATTTTGAAACTTTGGATTTTTTTTTTGTCAGATTCTTTGAAATGTCCAACATTTGGACCCCTAACTAGCAATAAGAAGACAAGATAATTCAGAAAACCTTTCTTTGTACAGAGAATGTTCTTATTCCTTCCAGATGTTAGTTAGCGCCCACGTAGCATTTCTGGCAATTGCTAGTTTTCTTTTTATTTCAATGTGTCATCATAGTTGTCGTGAAGACCACGCCCCCCAAAAAATGTAAATTGTTTAACGTTTCTGAATTTACTCCCTTGTTTTATTTTGATGTTTCCATTGTCATGATCAGTTGTCTTCCCCCCTAATTTTATTACTTTTGTTTTTTAGCATTAAGCATAAGCCCCGGGTTTTACTTTCTAATCTAACTCTATCAACTTTGATCCTGGGGGCTTCATCCATGCTACCGGGGAATGAGGACAACGTCGTCAGCATTTCTCAAGTTGGTAATTGTTTTTCATGAACAGTGATTGGCCTTCAAAACCGATAGTGCTTTTCTCATGATTGTTCAGATAGATATTAAAAAGGTTTTTGGGCCCAAATTATACACCCCTGTCTGGGCGCCTTGATCAATATTAAAGCCCTTCGCAGTCCGTAGGTTGGTTTCCTGCTGCTTTTTGATCGTCATTCTAGCTTTTGCAGTAAGATGATATGATGGGGGAAGCCCATGGTGTGCATTTCTTTCCATAGGAAAGTCATGTCCCACAGTGTCAAAGGCCTTGGTATAGTCTATGAAACAAAAAAAGGTCTTTTCCATATTCACGTTCTTTTCGATTATAATTTTCAATTGAAGATTTGGGGTTTCTTGTACCTCATCCAGCTCTAATACCCCGCTTGTTCCTTGGCAATTTCTTCTTTCATTTTTTTCTGCATTCTTTTAGAGATTATTTTTAGTAAAATTTTGCTGCTGTGGCTGATGGGGAGCGATGGGTTCTGTTTTTGGTACTTTGCTTTTAGTGTTCCCTTCTTTGGGTTTGGGGACAAAAACTGAATTCATCCAACCCGTTGGCCATTCCTTTTCTTTCCCAAAAATCTTGCAGCACAGTTTAAAGATTAAGGCTTCAATATTGGGACCCCCCATTTTTGGGATCAATTGGGCAGTGATTTCGTCTGCTCCCCCCGGGCTTTTGTCATTTTTCAAGTCTTTGATGGCTCTTTAATTTCTTCAAGGAGTGGCGGTGGTTCCGATTCGGTGGTTAAAAAATTCTATGTGGTTGATGTTAGGTTGTCTTTCTTCTTGTATATTTTTGGAACAGTACTTTCCCACCGTTCCCGGACTTTGTCTCCATCGCATAGAACTGTTCCTTTCTTTGATTTTATGGTTTTCAACTGTTGGTTTGAATTGATTTTGTGGATTTTTGACCCCTTTTGGTACAGATCTTTGGTGGAGTTATTAACTCCCCTTGCCCTTCGATTTTCTAAATTTTGTTGTTAAAGGGAAATTTCTTGTCTCTTCGAAATCATTTCTTTGGTTTTTCGCATTTTATTTCTGTAGTTTAACTTCATAAAACGGGGATTATTCAACCCCTTTTGGGTTTTTTAAATCTCTTCCTAACTTAAACTTCGTCTAGAGTTTCGTCTGAGATCAGTTAGTTGTTTCTTCTTTTTTTGCGGATCGTTTCTTAGCAGTTTTTAAAGATTATTCTTTGCCTTTTTCCCACAGTTCGTCAGGGATTTCTCTTCGTCACTTTGCTATTTGGGCCCTCAAATTTGTTTAGTAATTAAAAAATTGCATACCCCCTTTTCGTCTAAGCTTGGTAGTCCAGTCTCATGGGGTGCGAGGTTGCTCCATCTTTTTCAAATGAATTTTTACATCTGCAATTAAAAGTTGGTGGTCACTGTTACAACTCTGCCCCCTGGTTATGGTTCTGACATTTTTAAAAACTGCTTTCCATTTTGGGCTAAAATAAGATTGGGTCAATCTGGTTCGAGTTTTCTTGTCAGGTAATGTCCAGGTGTTTTAGGTGTCTAGGTGATGTTTAACTTTTGTGTTGGGGGATGGGCTAGATGGTTTGTGTTACAAAAATCTACAAGGTCTTCTCTTTTATTCTTTTGTCCAACCCCTCAAAATTTTCCCGCATGTTGTGTTCGATGTGTCTTTTTTGCCCACTTGGCATTTAAGTCTCCAAAAAGAAGTTATGACATCTCTTTTTGGATAGTTCAGTAGTTTCCTGAAGTGTTATAGAAGATCTCCATTTCTTCGTCGTACCTGCGAAAGTTGGCGCAAACATTTGGGTGATGGGACATTGTGTGGTTTGGCTTTTGGGTTTGACTTTCATAATTCTGTCATTTATGGGGGTATAGCCATTGAGAGCTTTCTTTGTTTCTTTAGAGAGTATGACTGCAACTCCGTGGCCCGTATCACTTTTTTAATTCAGAGAAAAGGACTGAGTGGTTTGTGGTAGTCTGGACTCCCCTGATCGTTCCAATTAGTCTCACAAAGTCCAAGGTTTTGGAGTCCATATCTGTCCATTTCATTGCAGATTGTGTTAGTTTTTCCCCTTTCTTTAAGTTTTTAACGTTCCCTGTTCCCAATTTAAAAGTGTTCTTAGTTGTAATTGTTTTTTTGCTTTCTTTCCAATCGTTAATTTCCCTTTACCAGCCTGGTTACCACTGGACGAGGGGCCCTTTGGGAACCAGCGACGGGCGATGTGGTATGGTTTCTTGTTATCATTTTCCCATTCATGCGAGGGTAGAGGGGAGAGGGGGCTGTCCCAAGGTGGAGCAACGCGGAAAGCTGGGGGGATTCCCTTCCAAACTCGCAGTCTCCATAACAGGAGAGGATATCCCTGCCAGAAAGATCAGTAGTACTGAAATTTCCAAGCATTAAAAACAATGAGACAAGGGGACACAGTAGCACTTTCACGGTTCTCAAAGGCATCCATTGCCGCTCCCAGCAAACTTCACCATAACCCTGGCACGGGGAGCCCATTGGGTGCTTTCACCTTGCTAAAGGGTGCCCCAGGGTGCAGTTTAACTCTTTACCCAGGACAATTACATATATATTTTATTTTATAAAAATATATATATATATATATATATATTTTATTATATATATATATAAATATATATTTTAAAAATATATTATATATATATATATTATATATATATATATATATATATATAGACATATAAAAATTTATATATATATATATATATATATATATTTTAGACATTTTAAAATATATTTATATATATATATATATATTATATATATATATATGTATATATATAAACATTATTATATATATATATATATATATATATATATAGACATATATATATATAATATATATATATATATATAAATATTATATATATATATATATATATATAGACATATATATATATATATAAATATAATAATATATATATAAATATATATATATATATTATGTCTTTTTATGTATATATATTATATATATATATATATATATATATATATATATATATATATATGTATAATATATATGTCATTATTGTATATATATATATTATATTAATATATATATTTTAAATATTATATATATATAAATACATATAATACACATATATATTTATATTTTTATTTTACATACTTATTATGTATATATATTATATATTATATTTTATATATATATATATATATATGTATTATATTACATATATATATATATATATATATATGACATATTTTTATATATTATATATTATATGTAAATTATATTTTATTTTTATATATATAATTTTTATAAAATATATATATATAATATAGCTATATATATATATATATATGTAATATATATATATATATATATAATTTTATAATACATTTTATATTTCAATACATATATATAAAAGTATACATATGTATATTATATATATATATATATTTATATAATATATATAATATATATATAATTACATTATATATATATATTATTTTATTATATATATTTATATATAATTTTATTTTTATTTATTTTATATATAAATATATTATAAAATATATATATATATATTATTTATTTTTTTTGTATGTTTTATATGTTAAAA
>NW_028234986.1:5000-6041 GCF_977035675.1 Penaeus japonicus | reverse complement strand
ATATATATATATATACATATATATATTGTGTATATATGTATGTATATATGTAATGAATTTCAAGATGAATGTGAGTGGAATGAAATACTAACTTCCGATTTTCCTTAAGTTATATGAACAGAAAAAAAAAATTGTTTAACTGCAACAGAAAATGATTTATTTCTTCAGGTGTTTCGAGTGCGATACACTCATCACCAGTGAACAAATAGACAAGTAGAAAATCTGAAAATCGAAATTACGGTTATTAGGTGAAACTACTGTGCATCCATAATTTTGAATTCCAGGTTTGACTTACTTATTGATATTGTAGTCAATATGCTATTTCAAGAAAACAATATTGTTGCCTTCTATATCTATTCATATAATAACACATATGACATATGTTACTATTCATCGTTCGTTATACAGTATATCTTTTGCCATTCAGAATACATGCATTATTTTTCCAATATTTAATGGAAGTCTCATTTGGAATGATTTGATTAAAATTGTAAAATAAATTAATCAGCCAAATAAACTTACATTATAGTTTATAAAAATGAATGATACACCTTTGCAGGAAACAGTGGCTGCGTCGGATGTGATGACCTGGAATGATTTCGGGTGTGGTAGAACCAGCGGTATTGGCACAGGCAAAGGAAGAACAAATCCAAGTGCCACACTCATTATGGATAATACCACAATGGAAATGGTGAAAAGTCGCTGTAGAGACATATCATAGTTATATATATATATTAATATAGATAATATAAGATATTTTGAGATATACATACATACAAACACACATATATATATACATATAATTATAAATCTCTCCCTCTCTCCCCCCCCCCATCCCCCATCTCTCACTCTTACTTACGTTATTTCATAATGCCGGTAAATTTGAATTTGTAATTCCGTCGCTGCCGAGTGCCCGCGAGAGTTGTTCGTAAAAATTCGCTATCACTGTTCTGCTAAGAACACATAGGTAAGGTCCATGACATCTCATAAAGCGTCTAGTTGAACAACTCTTTTGTCGGGTCGTGTAGCCGGGCGTATCAC
>NW_028234985.1:0-10000 GCF_977035675.1 Penaeus japonicus | reverse complement strand
TTCCCTGGCTTAAGTAAAGCTACAACTCTGGCTCTCCTCCAGATTCTTGGAGTCTTAAAGGATGTTGTAACTATGCTTTGGCTTTTTCTCCAAAGTGCAGAACCATCTCTGTGGTGATCCCATCCTCTCCAGAGGCTTTACCAGTTTTATGATGTGACATGGCCAGATTCAAGTCTTAATGAGAAAGGCTCGAGGTGTTCATTGCTGTCATGCATGACTTGGTTCATGTCCTGTTTCATTTTCTTAACATGTCCCCTGACTTTGTTTAGTGGTTTCCCGTTTAAAAGGAGTTGGTGAGCCACTTGGTTGGGGGTAACAGCAGCAATTCTGGACTGGGCACTTTTTTCTGAGTTAAGTTTTTTAATGGTGTCCCAGGCTTTTTTGCTGTGGCGAGTCATATCGATATCAGCTATGACTTCTCTCCAGCGTTCCCTCTGGTCATTGTCTATTGAAGCCAATTGGCTTTCTCCGAGCTCCAGGGTGCTCTCAGCTAAAAAGTCTTCATTAAAGGCCTGGATGTACTCCTGGTATTGGTCTTTTGTGGCCTAAAACCCCCCCCCATACTCCTTCCTAAAAAACCCCTTCTTAAAAAGTAAAAACAAAACTACCTAAACCCTCCTAAGTAAGACCAGGGATATAATTCTTCCTGCTTCCTCTGGGGTGTTCGCCCTTGCGACCTTCTGGATAGGAGCTTTTTGAAATTGGCTTGACTAGCTTTGCTGGAAATGAATGGAAATGATCTGAAAAATTGGAAAGCCCTGTATTGGGCAGGTGAGGGAGGAGGATGGAGAGGAAAAAGGGGAGGAGGAGGAGGAGGGAGGAACTGTGGAAATTATTGTTTCAAGGTCTGATGTGAAACTTTCCCAATTTGCCTTCCGAAAATTAAACCTTGGCTTAAGATTTGTGGTTTGTGGCCTGATGACTGGGCGTATGGTGATCAGTGTTGGCCTGTGTTGGGTCCTTGGTATAGGGTTCCCAATTGATTTTTCAATGTTTTGGTAGTGCCGGGATGTGATGAATGACAGGTCCGGGTTGTATCCCCTTCTCCATCGTGCACTCTGGAAGGTTGTTGGGTCCTTTGCATCATAGATGATGGATAGATCACTCGATGCAGCCCACGCCTCTACTGCTACTCCATCAGTGTTTGTATTGTTATAACCCCACAAGGTGCTGTGGCTGTTGAAGTCACCCACTATGAGGTTTGTCTCATTCCTGAGTTGTATATTTTGTGGCCATCTGAAAGGGGTTGCTGGTGGTTTGTACACGCAGGTTTGCTACTTGCCCCCTATATATATATTATATATATTATATATAATATTATATATAATATATATATATTATATATATAATATTTATATTTATATTTATATATATATATATATATATATGTATGTATATATATATATTTATATATATATATATTATATATATATATATATATATATATATATATGTGTGTAGTTGTGTGTGTGTGTGAGTGTGTGTGTGTGTGTGTGGTGTGTGTGTATTTATATATATATATATATATATATATTTATATATATATATATATATATATATATATTATCTGGTATATATATATATGTATATATATATGTATATATATGTATATATATAATATATATTATATATATAAATATATATATATATATATATATATATATATTATATTATATATATATATATATATATATTATATATGTATGTATGTATGTAATATATATATATAATGTTTATATATATATTCTATATATATATGTATATATATATATATATAAATATATATATATATTATGTATGGAATATGTAATATATATTTTTCTATATATATATTATATATATATATATATATAATATATATATATCTATATATATATATATCTATATATTATATATAATATATATATATATATATTTATATATAAACGTATATATATATATATAATTATATATATTATATATATATATATATGTATGTCTGGATATATATATATATATATATATTATATATATATATATATATATATATAAGTATTATATTAATATATATATATAATTTGTATATATATTATATATATATATATATATATAATTCCTTATCTATTATTATATATAGTTATATATTTATATTATATTATATATTTATATATATATATATATATACTTTATATATCTAAAATATATATATATATATATATATATATATATATATATATATATATATATATATATATGGTGCAGTCCAGTTGTTACATATATATATATATATTTTTTTTTCCGAGCAGTGCAGATCGTATACAATTTACATAAAACACGTTTGCATATACATAGTTCTTTGTATATTTTCATGAAAAGGTAGAAATGAAAGACATATTATTTGTTAGATAACTTTATGAAAAATAAGACAAGCAGATCATTATTTACAATAGGAAAAAACAGATGAAAGATATCGATTATCACACCTCTGGCAACGCTTCAAGTAAAGGAATTAGAAAAATGAAGAGACATGACGAATGAATAGAAATATAATGTAGAATGAGAATCAAAGAAGGGGGCATATATCGAGAGAGAATGAAAGATAAAGAAAGAGTAGAGAAAGATAGAGAGTGAAAGAGCTTGAGGGAGAGATTATCAGACCAAAAATAATGAAATGAAATTGTTCTCAGTAGAGAAAGATAGAGAGTGAAAGAGCTTGAGGGAGAGATTATCAGACCAAAAATAATGAATGATATCTGTTATAATTCACAAGTCTAACCGAATTCTCTCCTACAATTATAATCCTAATGATCTATGTTTTACATGAAATTCTAAACAAGTATTCTTAATCAAAAGGCAAGGAAAAAACACATAAAAAATATTTGGTGATTCGTCGACAAGAGAAATCCGTCCCGTACAAAGGAAAAATTTAACACTTCTTGACCATTCACCATCAATGTCCAAATCATGAGTATCTATAAGTCTATAAATGAAATATAGAGAGAATGAAAACTCGATTTCTCAAGTGTGACACTGAATGAGATAATACAGCACTTCTTTTACATGTCAGTTCCTAACAAATAAAAAGATATATGAAAAAACAAGATTTATACTCTGGAGAAAGGGGAGATATGTTGTAAAAAGTTTGACTTCAAACTCGACCATTTTCCTTTTCACTTTGTCCTAAATACCGAAAGAGCGTGGCAGGCGACATGGAGTGAAGGGAGCGTGAGGGCTTTTAATCTTGCATTTCATGGATTTTTTTTAAAGAAAAGAGGAGAACGAGAGAGAGATATAGATAGAGAGAGAAATAGTGAAAGAGAGACTGGTTTATAGCATGTAACCGATTGTTTCAACAACATAACCATTAAGATAATTGCTTTCTCATAACTCCCTGAAAAGTACACTTAATTTCTAAAATGAATATTAAATTTACAAGCAAATGATTTTCCATGAATACCTGACTTTAGAATCTACAGTCAATCAATTATGTCTCACAAGATGAATAATTATCGTAGTGTGAAGTACCGAGACCTCCATACGTATCCGGGCAAAGAGGAAGCATATTTAGATGAAGAGAAAGACAAAGAACGGATAGAAGACCAAGAAGAAAAATAAAAAATGATGATAAGAAAAAAAATATTAGAACAAGATGAGGGATAAGAATGAGTAGAACAAAAATAGGAAGCAGGACAAAAACTGGAACAAACAGAACAAGAAGTGGGTGAGAAGGAAGAAGAAAAGGAGGAGAAGAAAAATAAAACAATGAGAAGAAGAGGAATAAATAGAAGATCAATGACAGGAGAAGAGGAAGAAAAAGAAGATAAATGAAAGATAAAGAAAGAGTAGAGAAAGATAGAGAGTGAAAGAGCTTGAGGGAGAGATTATCAGACCAAAAATAATGAATGATATCTGTTATAATTCACAAGTCTAACCGAATTCTCTCCTACAATTATAATCCTAATGATCTATGTTTTACATGAAATTCTAAACAAGTATTCTTAATCAAAAGGCAAGGAAAAAACACATAAAAAATATTTGGTGATTCGTCGACACCCCCCCCCCCCCCCCCCCCCCCCCCCAGAGAAATCCGTCCCGTACAAAGGAAAAATTTAACACTTCTTGACCATTCACCATCAATGTCCAAATCATGAGTATCTATAAGTCTATAAATGAAATATAGAGAGAATGAAAACTCGATTTCTCAAGTGTGACACTGAATGAGATAATACAGCACTTCTTTTACATGTCAGTTCCTAACAAATAAAAAGATATATGAAAAAACAAGATTTATACTCTGGAGAAAGGGGAGATATGTTGTAAAAAGTTTGACTTCAAACTCGACCATTTTCCTTTTCACTTTGTCCTAAATACCGAAAGAGCGTGGCAGGCGACATGGAGTGAAGGGAGCGTGAGGGCTTTTAATCTTGCATTTCATGGATTTTTTTAAAGAAAAGAGGAGAACGAGAGAGAGATATAGATAGAGAGAGAAATAGTGAAAGAGAGACTGGTTTATAGCATGTAACCGATTGTTTCAACAACATAACCATTAAGATAATTGCTTTCTCATAACTCCCTGAAAAGTACACTTAATTTCTAAAATGAATATTAAATTTACAAGCAAATGATTTTCCATGAATACCTGACTTTAGAATCTACAGTCAATCAATTATGTCTCACAAGATTAATAATTATCGTAGTGTGAAGTACCGAGACCTCCATACGTATCCGGGCAAAGAGGAAGCATATTTAGATGAAGAGAAAGACAAAGAACAGATAGAAGACCAAGAAGAAAAATAAAAAATGATGATAAGAAAAAAATTATTAGAACAAGATGAGGGATAAGAATGAGTAGAACAAAAATAGGAAGCAGGACAAAAACAGGAACAAACAGAACAAGAAGTGGGTGAGAAGGAAGAAGAAAAGGAGGAGAAGAAAAATAAAACAATGAGAAGAAGAGGAATAAATAGAAGATCAATGACAGGAGAAGAGGAAGAAAAAGAAGATAAATGAAAGAAGAAGAGGAAGAAAAAGAAAATGAATAAAAGGAGAAGAGAAAGAAAATAAGATAAATGAAAGGAGAAGAGAGAGAAAAAGATAAATGAAAGGAGAAGAAGAAGAAAACGAAGATAAATGAAAGGAGAAGCAAAAGATAAATGAAAGGAGAAGAGGAGGCACAAGAAACACAAAGATGAACCGAACAGTAAGTCTGCCAGAAATTTCCCTTACGATTCGGATTGGGTTGGCTGAGCCTTCACGCCTTCACGGGGAGTGCCCGGCCTGTCACTCCCAGCCGAGAGCCACGCTTTGAGGGACCTTTGGCACTCAGATAGCGAAACTGTGCAGCGGATGGGACAGGGCTAGTGCAGGACCATGGTCAGTTTTAAAACATTGGCACACATCAAGATTCGAGGAAAAATTGAAAATGTCATTTAAGGCCTTAGCAAAATCCAACTATATTATATATATGTATTTATATATATTTTTATATATATCTTTATAAAGACTTTGGTTTTATCAGCGTTAATAAAGATAGCTAATGTGACCTCCAAAGGGAACCTAATCCTCTGTTACACTGTTCAAAAAGGTTCCTTAGAGAGAATGTTATGTACAATGTTCCTAAGAATATATACTGTAGATATAAGGACAGTTCTTGTCAGACTGATAGCAAAATTATCATAAAATCTAACGTAACAGTTTCGATATTAGCTTGAAAATAGTTTTAGTAAGATTTTCTCGAGGATCTATAAAATGGCTTATATATATATATATACTTTTTCTTTCTTAGAAAAAAATTCTTATCGTCAGCTAAGCTAAGGGAATACACCCTTGTTACCAATATATCATCAACAAACCACAGCAATAGGTCTTACAACTAAACTTCTACGCGACTAACTACTGATGGTGTAACCCACAATGGAAAACAGGAACAGCATCTTGTAAAAGAAAAAGGGAAAATAAAGACGGATAGACTCAAATACCCAAGAAAGTGAAACAGACCCACGATGGCTAAACTTCTTAAGTATATAAAGGGGATATTATTTTTAAGATTCTCGGAAAGAAAGAGATAATGAATGGTAGCACGAATCCCCCCCCATCCCCTCACACCCCATCACAGCTGCCTTCGCCCGGCCGCGGCGTGAGGGCATGGTGGGGAACCAGACACGATGCAACTACCGTCAGAAGCTCAAAAACATATCATCGAATGCGATGCAAACGCTGCCGGTCACATATCGTTGTGTTTCTTATTGGGTTAGGATGATTAGGCCGGAAGGGAGGGGCCAGGGCTCTCTCAAACGTAATATCAGAACTTAGGCCTAAATCGCCAAACCCTCGAGACTGTGGGATAAGCCTCTCTTGGTTTCGAGACATGTAAGGCTCAATTTTACCGTTGAACAAGTAATTTCTATTTTTTTCCTGTTTTCTATTAATTTCTCCCAGTTTTGAGTCCCCTCTCGTTTGAGGACGCTTCAGAGACCTCTTACTTCCAGTACAGTTGCTCGATGTTTTAAGAAGAGGAAAAAACTGGAAACACTATATCTAAAATTAATACGAAGATGGATAAAAATCTCGGATGTTAGGAGGTGCTACAGAGTGCTAGGGACTTTGTGTCTTGTGGAGGTTCAGGAGATATCGAAAGACAGTGTGCAAGGGAGACTGAGAACATTTCTTCATTATAGTCAAGGCGTTTCAGAGTGCAAGAGAGTCTTAGAAGAAGGTGAACATATCTTATCGTCATGTTCTCTGGCCTCATCATCACATTCATATTCAGCTGTGATGCAGAGTGCATGCGAATCCTATTTCTAGTGCATAGGTATCAAGACCTACCAGTTTCCCATACCTTAGCAAGAGTGCTTAATCTTGCCACATATTTCAAGAAAAACGACTCATTCCTTTTATTGAATTTCTTCTTTAGACTCGTGAGGCTATATGACAATCATGAAAACAGGTAGATAAAAATATTATGTACACCAGCTGATATATCGATCATGCCAAAAGCTGTTTCAAAGGGATTTCATTTTTTCTGGACACTTATTTTTGAAAGTCTGTCAACATTTCAAGATGCAGGAACCTGATTGGTAATACGATCAAGGTAAAGTGAACATGGTGCAGTCAGGTGTATATAAACATTCCTCTGTGCTTATACGGAGGGAAAAGGAACATACAGACTTGCAGATGACTGGAACAGAGAAATATGGAAGGAATTATATAAATATAAAGCATGATCTATTGCGATTATAGTTACAAAAACAACCATTATTGTTTTCTTTTCTCTAGATATCTTCATATGTCACTTAAAGGTATAATTCATTTTCCTGCATATAATCCTGAAAATCTTTGACCTTCCGCCTGCCTCACACGTTCGAACGCAAGTCTTGGAGGAGGCTTCTCGCGTCCTGTCCAGTCGGAGTGACTAAGCTCTTAAAGCGTTCTGCCTGTCTTATGTGCGTATCACAGTTCTATAGATATTACAGAAGATTTGATAATAGTATAACGATTTGTTATGAGTTGCATATATATATATATATATATATATATATATATATATATATATATATACTATATATCCTCCCCCATCATATTATATATCCATCAACACAACCTACAATATATATGTGTGTGTGTGTGTGTGTGTGTGTGTGTCGTGTGTGTATTTATGTATGTATATATATACCCTCATCTATATATATATATATATATACTCACTCCCACCTATATATCTATATATATTACATATACATACATATACCATATATATATATATATATATATATATATATATATTATATATATTACACTATATATATATATATATATACTATATCTATCTATATATATATCTAATATACTATATAAATATATATATATATATATATGCATATACTCCCATGTAATAGATACCTATTATATATATAATATTATATATATATATACTATATATATATATATATATATATATTATATATTACATTATACATTACATATACATATATAATTTATATATATATATATATATATATATATCTATATTATATATATATATATATTTATATGCATACTATGTAAATGTATATATATATAATATATATATATATATATATATTATATATATATATATATATATACTATATATATATATACATACTACATTATATAAGTGTGTGTGTTGTGTGTGGTGTGTGTGTCTGTGTGTGTGTGTGTATGTATGTATATATATGTTTATGTATATATATACAATATACATTAATATATATACATATACCCAAATTATATATATATCAGATCACAATATATATATATAATTATATATACTATATATATATATATACTAAAACTTATATATTAACATACCCACAAAATTTACACTATATCTATACTCACATTATCTATATGTATATATATATATATATATATATATATATATATATATATATATATATATATATAATATATTCAATACAACCTTACATACATAATATATATATATATATCAATATATATATATATATATATATATATATTATATATATATATATATTATATACGTATGTATAATGTATATGTATATGAATATATATATTATATATATATACTATTCTTATATAAAATATTATATATATATATATATATATATTATATTTTATATATATATCTCTTTCATATATCTTATATTATATATATATATATATATATATATATATATATTGCCATACCGCCCCTATATATATAACATATATAATACATATATATTTTTTATAACATATATAAATATATATATTTATATATACATAATATATATATATATATATACTATATAATATATATATATATTTATATATATATATATATATATATAGATATAGATAGATATGAATAGATATAAATAGATATAATATATATATATATATATATATATATATATATATATATATTTATACATTTATATATATATTTATATTTCATTTTTGTCATTCTATTATTTAACTAAGTATGACTATAGAAAAATGATCTATTACCTTCCTCAAATGTGAATATTAACGAAATTAAACTAATTAATATGTTTGCTTTGGTTCCTTGGAAGATATCAAGTGAAATACAGAGAAAGAAATCGCTGTAAATTTCGTATGAGTAATCCATTTCTGAGAAATCTTGTTCGTGATATGATGCGTTTCTTATCATTCTAGATATCTATAATATATTCTATAATATATTTGAGATAATATAACCATTGTGGACCATTGGAAAGATTTAGATAATAAAAAAGATGAAAAATTAGCTTGTGTGATTGACTTCTGCAGTGATGAATTAACGTTGCTGAAACAAAATATCTGTATGGATGTAAAACTAAAATTCATGGGAAGAAATGTGCTGTGGCGATTGACTCTTCCGTGGAGGAATATCAATATATCCACTTTAACATCTCTCGGCAAATGGAGAAACAACTGGGATATTGGGAGCCTGTTATCGTAAATTCACCCTCTCTTACGTTTTCTTTCTCAAAGACCTGACTTTTTGTTTACATCGAATGTAAATAGCTGGAATTCTTTATGATACTCCAGTGTACCACTTACTTTGACTTTGAAGAGGGAAGAATGCGGCACCAAGCTCGGTAATCCAACAGGAAAATAATCGGGTAATCCACTTGGGAAGGTAATCTAACACTTTTGCTTTGACAGAAAATGAAATAGAAATAAAATCATTAAGACAAGATAGATATATAAAAACAAAAGCTATCGGAAACGCGGCACCAGGTTTGGTTGTGTGTGGGAGAGCTGTTTCGGCATCTCCTGGAGACATTGTCATGGTTCGAGGTTTTTCTTATATTATCAGATCGGTGAATATATTGATTCCATGCTTCGAGCCTCGCTGTCAACCCTTGACTGCCCGCGGCGAGAGGTCCGTTTCCGGCCTCTGACCTCAGGAGTCAAAGGTTGCGGAGGAACCAAGAAAATGGGTCTACCTGTGAACTCTGTTTTGCAACTCTGAGACTACCTTGAGGGAGAAATTTCTCCGTTCATCGAGG
>NW_028234982.1:0-5000 GCF_977035675.1 Penaeus japonicus | reverse complement strand
TTAGTGACCGAAAAGTATTAGCATCGAATCAACGAGTAGCTCTCGAGTGACACGAGACAACCAGAGTGAAGTCTTAGTTCGTCGCGCTCTCGATGAATCTTTGAGCGCTTCAGTACATCCACTCGCCGTTTATTTTATTGATTTTTTTGCTTTATTTTATTTTTAGTTTTTTTTATATACATTTTTTTCAAACCGAATCAAAACTGACACGATTTATGTAAAATGCTATTATACTTAATACTTATATATTGTATATATATATATATGTATATATATATTTTTCTATATATATTATCATATATGATTAATACTGAAAAACATTCATTCACATTCGACAAATCGAATACAAACAATTTAGACATAAATAAAATCATAATAAATCAGATGACTTTGATAATATAGAAATATTAAAAAGATAACAGCCCATGAACTCAGGATATATATATAAAGGGGTAAATCAGCCAAACTGTGCAAAAATATAATCGTCATTCAACAGAGACCGATTGCTGACTCGCAAATGCACCCAAATTGATTGAAAATGTCACCTCCCATCCACTCCACAATGCAGCGAATGTGGGACTGCAATGATCCTGGCCATAGTAAAGAAAATGTAGACCCTGGAGATTCGTCTACAAGTGTTGACCAATGAACAAAAAGGACGTATTGCTCAACAGCCGTGGCAAATGTCTGCCCATTAAACTGCCTTGATAAGGGACTTGACACGAGGGGATATGTTTTGCCTTGAACTCTATGGGTGTATGGCCACGTATGCTGTTCCTGTGCAAGCGACCATGTTCGAGTATTCTCTTTTTAATATATTGATATATATTTATATATATATATATATATATATTATATATATATATATCATTGATATAGAGAGGGAGAGAGAGAGAGTGAGAGAGAGAGAGATACATACATACATAACACACACAAACACACACACACACATATATATATATATATATATCTATATATATATATTATTGATATATATATATATATTATATATATATAAAGAAAACTGGATTTATTTTATTTATAAATAATGATTGAGTACTTTGATTTGATTTTTTTTTTTTTTTTTTTTTTTTTTTATAGTCGAGGAGATATATTTATTTTTAATGGAATAGTAAGGAATATTTTTTTCGAGTATTTCAGAGGAAACATATTATTTTCTTAATTCTTAACTATGTTTTTGATCTAGAAAAAAACGTGAACATTATAGTGATAACTTCTATTAGATAATTACCAAGAACATCACTATACGATTCATCAAATTCTATGTATAGGGTAAAATGTAATCTAGAAATATTCCTGACATCATTTGAAGAAAGTGGTAATAGAAAAAGGTTAGGAATATATAATACTTTTTATGATTCTCTTTGTCCAACTTTTTTTTTTTTACATTGGTCTCTTTATGTGTGTGTTTATATACATACATATATAATATATAATATAAATATATATATATAATTATATATTATATAGATATATTGTTTGATTTATATATATATTATACAATTGTACATATATAGTGGTATAGTATATATATATATATATATATATATATTGTAATATATATATGGGTAGTGTTGTGTCGGTGGTGTTGTGTGTTGTGCCCCCTGTGTGTGTGTGTTTATCTATAATATAGATATATAGATAAGAAGTTTAGATAGATGTGTATATAGTATGTTTATTATATACATATATACATACATATATATATGTGATATATATATTATATATATATATATATATATTCATGGTATATTGTATATATATATGTTACTATATTATATATATATTGTCCCAGTGTAAATATATGATATATATATATACTATATATATATATTATATATTCAATAATATATACATATATTCGGAAATATAGATAATACTGTACATATCCACCACACACTCGTTACTTCGGCTGCTGGCGGACACGCAAAAAAAGATGCAAAACCTTTTGTTAAAGTCTCTGTTTCGTTTATTTTATTAAGGTTTACGACCTGGTCCCTCGGAGGGAAAAAAAAAAAAAAAAAAAAAAAAAAAAAAAAAAAAAAAAAAAAATTATTATGGCACTAGTGGTCATGCACAGCTTCATGGTCTGCCTCCTCGGGGTCAAGTCAGGGTATCATCCGCGTCATGCATGCTATTTTATCGTTTTTATAAATGATCTCAGCAGGTGTATGTATGCCTGACCGATTCCTGGCTTGGCTTAATTTATTCATTTATTAATTGGCAACACGAATGGATGATGATGTCGTGTTGCAATGCACAAGTAGGGAGGGCATTGTTATGGTGTTGAAAATTGCACATTTCTTTCTTCTTTCTTTCTTCTTTCTTTCTTTCTTTCTTTCTTCTTTCTTTCTTTCATCTTTCTCTCTTTCTTTCTTTCTTTCTTTTTCTTGTTTGTCCAGAATATGACACATAAGCAGCACAGAAAGCGACTTGTAGAAGTTACTTGTTGAACTGGCTTGTTGTTGTTGCCCCTTAAGGATTGGGTTTTATAGGAAAAACCAATGAGTTCAAATTAATATAGCATAATTAATTAACATATTAATAACAATGCTGTTAAGTAGTTATGCTGAATTAGTATGCCTTTTCCTCCCTGACAAATTTTACTCTGAAATCTTGATGGTGAAATAGTCTTATGTAGGCCTATAGGGAAATAATTACATTTATGACTAGCCTTTTTACTTTTAATTACGGCAATGAAAATAGGAATATCTATCCTTTAATCTGTTAAAGGAGAGATATATTATAAAATATATATATATTAGTGTGTGTGTGTGTTCGTGCGTGCGTGTGTGTTAAGCATTCGTAGACAGCTAACATTCATAAAGATTTCATAACATTTAATATTGTTATGAAGTTTACAATTCGTGCACACTGCACATTTTTTTTATTCTTTTTCTACTTTATATTTTGCTTATTTGTTTATTATTCAATTATTTTTTTTCTTCTACATTATTGTCTATTTCCTTCGTTCTTATCCCGTTTTCTGTTTGACTGATGATATAACTGATATATTTATTCACCTGAGCTCATTGATTGAATTATTCATTGTTTCCTATGATTCTCCGAGGTCTTCGTTTATATTGATCTAATTCTTTGTTTATAGGTTCGGAACATGCATTTGGATCCTATTTCCAACTTTAATCGTTTGGTTCACTATTGCATTAATTTCTTCTTCTTTTTTTGTCAGCTGTTCTGGCTTTGTATCCAAATAGCCCCGAGGCAGAATTTTTTTTCAATTGTACCAGTTGATTTGCTATAGATAACAGCCTTACTTTTAACATTTGCTGTAGCTTAGGATTTTTGTTTATGATAAGCAGTCTTGATTTTTTTTTTTTTTTCTTTTTTTTCTTTTTTTTTTTTCTTATTTTTAATGCGTTCGAGTTCATGGCTATACATCAAATTTATGATTGTTCGTCTAACCTTGAAGTCATGTCAGTTAAGAAATATCTTTTCCATCTAATTCCTCATAACACGACCTGCGGCATAACTTTTTTTTTTTTTTTTTGTATGTATTTGGGGAATAGTTGAAGAAAAGGAAAATTTTATTGTGATACGTTATGGTAAGAATGATCTCCCCGCCATTTTCTTTTGCTGTCACTCATACCGAATATCTGCCGACATTAGACTCAATTTTGAAATGATTTTATCCTCCATTACAGAAACTCCGGATAATTTCACTGCTTCATAGCTATATCAATGTTATTATCTATTCGTTTGGCAAAATATCTTTAAAATATTCGTCTCTCCACGTCATAAAATAAATGAAAAAAGGAAATTTTATGATTTTCTTTTTTCTGTGGCGATATGGGAAACAGAGATTACATGGGCATAGATGTTTTGTCTGTGTCCTCAATATCAGGCAGTTATTGTAATTTAAACGTTTTTTAAATACTTTTTGATGAATATTATCCTTTTGGAAATGCAAGTTAAATATGATTCATGGTATTATTCGTGCTATGATATATATATATATCTATATATACGCTTATATATATCTATATATATATACTATATATAATCTATAAGTGATGTGTGTGTGTGTGTGTGTGTGTGTGTGTGTGTGTGTGTGTGTGTGTGTGTGTGTGTGTGTGTTTGCTGTGCATATATATGTTGTATGTGTTTGTGTGGTTATGTGTACACACATATATATAAATATATATATATATATATATATATATATATATATATATATATATATAACTATATATATATACTATACATAGTATTATCTATATAAATATATATACACACACACACATATTAGTATATATATTTATATAGTGTTATATATTTTTTAAAATTTTATATAGTATATATATAATATATAAGAATTTATAATATATATACATATACATACACTTTTGTAAAAGCCTACCTCCCTTCCCCTCAGGACCCCTTCCTCCCACTGACTCAAATTGCTCATCAGATCCCACTTCCTCTAGCGCAATGGCAATCAACTGCATCTGAGTGCATGCAACACGGATGCCTATTTTTAAAAATCATGGGAGTTTGTAGCAAGATTTGCAATGTCTTTCTCGTGTCGCCTTGAAAGGTCTTTGTCGTCTTGGCGTACCGTTTTTTTTTTTTTTTTTTTCCTTCTGTTGATAATGGTACCGGTGTTGGTACCGAGTGTTTTGTCGTTATCGGTATTAGATTTGGTATTGGGAGCTGTATTAATGTCAGGGTGTCCCTGTGAGTATCTTTATCATTTAGATATCATCAGTGTTTAGTATCGTCATCGTTATCATCATCATTATCATCATCATTATTAACGTTATCATCATTATCATTATCATCATTATTATCGTTTATTATCAATATCATTATCATCATCATCATGTATTATCTTATGTCCACCATGTATCATCGACCATTATCATCATTATTATCATCATTATTATCATCATCATTATCAGCCATTATTATCATCATCGCTATCCATTCGATTATTATCATCACTGTATTGTCACATAAAT
>NW_028234981.1:7500-18403 GCF_977035675.1 Penaeus japonicus | reverse complement strand
CTCCTCCTCCTCACCTCACCTTCCTCACCTCTTCCTCCTCCCCATCCTTCCTCGCCTCCTCCTCCCAACACTACCTCCTCCCTCCTCCTCCCTCCTCCTCCCTCCTCCTCTTCCTCCTCCCTCCTTCCTCCTCTTCCTCCTCCTATTCTTCCTCCCTCCCTCCTCCTCCTCTTCCTCCTCCCTCCTTCCTCCTCTTCCTCCTCTTCCTCCTCCTGACGGCTCACACATGCCCTCACCCTAACCCCCTCCCTCCCCTCCCCTCCCCTCCCCCTCCCCCTCCCCCCCCTTTTAGCCGCCCTACCATTTCGTCTCCCCTCCCCCTCCTCTCCCCTACCACCGGTACCACCACCACCACCTCAACCACCCCCCCTACCACCTCAACCACCCCCCCTACCACCTCAACCACCACCTCAACCACCACCCCTACCACCTCAACCACCCCCCCTACCGTTACCCCCCCTACCGTTACCCCCCTTACCACCACCCCCCCCACTAGCTCCCCTCCCGCCCCCCGGGTCAAGGA
Organism: Penaeus japonicus; assembly: GCF_977035675.1. Classification (NCBI taxonomy): domain Eukaryota; kingdom Metazoa; phylum Arthropoda; class Malacostraca; order Decapoda; family Penaeidae; genus Penaeus; species Penaeus japonicus. Next base: position 17,880 of record NW_028234981.1, on the reverse strand, counting down.
GGAGACCCTCGGGCGACCCTACGAGGAAATCGAGTTCGAAGACAAGAAGCAACTCAACGGGAGCGTCAGTCCGAGGGCGACTAACGGGGAGCTGGTCCTTGGGACTAAGATTCCCACAGGTGAGTTGGGAGTTGAGTGGGAGTTGAGTGGGAGTGTGATGAGTTGGAGGAGCAGGAGGAAAGTGTGAGTGTGAGAAAGCGAGGAGGGCTTTGAGTGGGATGTTGAGGGAGCAGTAGAGAGGGCGGGGAGTTATAGTTTGAGTTTGAGTGGGAGAGTGATGAGTTGAGAGGCAGAGGGAGTGGGAGTTGAGTGTGAGAATGAGAGTGGGAGTTGAGTGATGAGTTGAGGGGGTGGGGGAGCGGGGTGGAGGGGGGGAGGGTGTGGGTGGGGGCGTGCTGGAGGAGAGGGGGCGGCGAATGCAGGCGAGTAGGAGATTGTAAGGAGAGTGCGACAGAGAGTGATGATTAGAGAGGGACGAGGGAAAAGTTTGATAAGTGTGAGTGTGAGAGGGAGTGTGAGTATGAATATGATGAGTTGAGGGAGTGGGGAGAGTGAGAGAGTTGGGAGTGGGAGTTGAGTGGGAGTTGAGAGTGAGAGTGATGAGTTGACGGAGTGGGGAGAGTGAGAGAGTTGGGAGTGGGAGTTGAGAGTGAGAATGAGAGTGATGAGTTGAGAGGGAGAGGGAGTGTGATGAGTTGAGAGGGAGTGGGAGTATGAGTTGAGAGGGAGAGTTGGGAGTGAGAATGAGAGTGATGAGTTGGGAGTGGGAGTGAGAGTGTGAGTTGAGTGGGAGTGGGAGTGGGAGTTGAGTGGGAGTGGGAGTGAGAATGAGAGTGATGAGTTAAGAGGGAGTTGAGAGGGAGAATGAGAGTGATGAGTTGAGAGGGAGAGGGAGTGTGAGTGTGAGAGTGATGAGTTGAGTGGGAGTTGAGAGTGATGAGTTGAGAGTGATGAGTTGAGAGTGATGAGTTGAGAGTGATGAGTTGAGAGTGATGAGTTGAGAGTGATGAGTTGAGTGGGAGTTGAGGGAGAGTTGGGAGTGGGAGTTGAGAGTGAGAATGAGAGGGAGTTGAGAGTGAGAATGAGAGTGATGAGTTGAGAGGGAGTGTGAGTGTGAGAGTGAGTATGAGTATGAATATGAGTATGATTATGATGAGTTGAGGGAGTGGGGAGAGTTAGGGAGTGAGAGGGAGTTGAGAGTGGGAGTATGAGTATGATAAGTTGAGGGAGTGGGGAGTTGAGGGAGGAGAGAGAGTGAGAGTGAGAATGAGAGAGAGAGAGAGAGAATGAGAGTGTGTGTGTGAGTGAGAGTGAGAGTGAGGAGGGGAGTAAGTGAAAGGGAGTTGAGAGAGAGTTGAGTGAGTGAGGGGGAGTGTGGAGAGAGAGAGAGAGAGAGAAAGACACAGAGAGAGAGAGAGAGAGAGAGAGAGAGAGAGAGAGAGAGAGCGGTTCTTTGGTTTGTGTTTATGTGTGTATTATTATCTATTTATATATTAATTCCTATATATATATACTGTTGTAAATAATATGTACATATTGTTTGTGTATGGCGTTATCCATCCTAACATCTCATTGGCTGAAAGCTGTCTGGAAAGAACCAATCACAGGACTTGCACCGGTGATGATGTCATCCACCCTAATCTCCCATTGGCTGAATGCATTCGTGAAACAACCAATCACAGCTGTGGAACACGCGGGATGTCGTTTTTGTTTTAAATTTCAACCAATCAGAACGCGCGGCAAGGTGTGACGTCACCTTTTGTTTTCTTTTCCCCCGACCAATCACAAGGCTTTTTTACATGTGACTAACATAGGGAATTTTTAGATATATTTATTTTTTTTCTTATAAGTTTGAAGATAATTGTATTTTCTTAAAGGATAGAATACCATTGAGAAGGAATTTCCCTTTCTCTCTCTCTTTTTTTTTTTTTGTCCTTTTCTCTTCCTCTCTCTTTTTTGTCCTTTCCTCTTTCTCTCTTTTTTGTCATTTTCTTTCTCTCTCTCTTTCCTTTTCTCTTTCTCTCTCATACTTTGTCTCGTTCTCTCTCTCTGTCTCTCTCCCTTTCTCTTTCTTTGTCCCTTTCTCTCTCTGTCTGTCTCTCTCTCTCTCTCTCTCTCTCTCTCTCTCTCTCTCTCTCTCTCTCTCTCTCTCTCTCTCTCTCTCTCTCTCTCTCTCTCTCTCTCTCTTTTTCTTGCTTTCTCATACGTTGTCTCTCTCTTTCTCTGTCTTTATCTCTCTCTCTATATATATCTATCTTTATTCTTGCTCTCTTTCTCAGAGAGAGAGAGAGAAAGAGACAAAAAAAGTAAAAGAAATAGAGAGAGAGAGAGAGTGATAGTGAGAGTGAGAGTGTAACCTCTTAACAGGCAGGTATCGATGGCTTTTCAGTCTACCATAGCCACAGAAACTCAATGATATACTTTTTTTAATCTATGTCTAAAGATTCAACAGACATTGTTGCAAGTTAGCACCCCCCCCCCCGGCCCCACTCCCCCCACCCCTCCTGCACTTGCATTGGACGTTGATTTTCGTCCCGTCTGTGGGGCGCGTCCCTCGGATTATTGCAGAGGCACGGAATTCTGTCCGTTGGCGGGGAGAATAGATCGGAATTCCACCCACTTTACCTTCAAGGCACTTCGCTGCTAGATAGTAATGAAGGATAATAATAATAGTAATAATAATAGTAATGATAGAAGTGTTTAGGATGATAATATTTATATCAATACGCAGGAGGGACCCCTTACCTTCCATTGACTTTGTCGAGTTGTCGAGCATATGTATGTGTGTGTGTTTACGTATGTATATATGTATGTTGTTGTGTGTATAAATATATATATATATATACATATTTTTATATAGAAAAAAACTATGTATATGAATGTATATAAATATATATATATGTGTATTCAAATATATGTATATATATATATATATATATATATATATATATGTGTGTGTGTGTGTGTACATATACTTATACACATAAATGTTTCTACATATATACATCTACAGATATATAAACATATGTAAAAATATACACATATATATGCATATACATATGTATTTATATTAATATGTATACATACACATAACCCCCTTCCCCCCCTTAAAAAAAAAAAAAAATAAATAAATAAATAAAAAAAAAAAGGTTAGGGGAACAGCAGGCAGTAAGTCAAACTATTATACCATGTGACCTCTGACCTCAGCTTGAGAACCCCATTTCGACCTTGTTTGACCTAGGATTCTCCCAATGGAAAAAAAAACATAAAACATAAAAAAAGAGAATTAAAAACAAAAACAAATAGAGAATTTAAAAAAGAGTGACCTCTGACACTAGCTTGACCCAGTCTCTCCCACCCGTGACCTCTCTGACACCATCTCGACCCAGTCTCTCCCCCACACCCCCCTCTCACACGCGACCTCTCTGACACCATCTCGACCCAGCTTGACTCAGTCCCCCCCCCCCCCCCCTTCCTACACGCGACCTCTCTGACACCATCTCGCCCCCTCTTGACCTTGTCTCCCACCCGTGACCTCTCTGACACCATCTCGACCCAGCTTGACCCAGTCTCTCCCGCCCGCAGCAGCCTCCGGGGAAGGGGAGCGAGCCCCCTCACCCCCTACGGATTCCAGCCCCTTGAGCCGCTCGCTGGCGGCGGAGACACATGCCGAACAGATTTATGATATCCCCGTGGGTAAGTGCCGCTGGGGGGGGATGTTGTAGGCCTATCAAAGAGCCGTTGGTAGGCCTGTGTTGTGCGAGGCTTGGTAGGCCTATTTCAAGAGGCGTAGTAGGCCTGTGTTGTGCGAGGCTTGGTAGGCCTATTTCAAGAGGCGTAGGCCTGTGTTGTGCGAGGCTTGGTAGGCCTATTTCAAGAGGCATAGTAGGCCTATCAAAGAGGCTTGGTAGGCCTGTGTTGTGTGAGGCTTGGTAGGCCTATTTCAAGAGGCTTGCTAGGCCTATCAAAGAGACTTGGTAGGCCTATCAAAGAGGCTTGGTAGGCCTATTTCAAGAGGCTTGCTAGGCCTGTATTGTGTGAGGCTTGGTAGGCCTATTTTAAGAGGCGTTGGTAGGCTTATTTCAAGAGGCGTTGGTAGGCCTATTTCAAGAGGCTTGGTAGGCCTATTTCAAGAGGCTTGGTAGGCCTGTGTTGTGCGAGGCTTGGTAGGCCTATGCTGCTAGATCTGTTTGTGTGCTGGGGATAGGCCTAGTTCAAATATTTAGTAGGCCTACTATAATTTATAGGCTTGATGGCTTGCTTTGGGAGGCTCATGTGAGTGTGTGTTTTTTTGTAGGCCTATTTATAGGCTAGTAGGCCTAAAATTGTATATGTACTTGTACTAGGCCTATTTATAGGCTAGTAGGCCTAAAATTGTATATGTACTTGTACTAGGCCTATTTATAGGATAGTAGGCCTAAAATTGTATATGTACTCTTACTAGACCTATATGTGGTGCTATATAGGATTTTTAGATAGGCCTATGGTATTGTACTGTGGCTAATTGTTCTCTGAGAAAGGCTTATTTTTTATTCAAGGTACATAGGCCTACTTGAAGGCTTTTTGAAGCTTGTGCCATCATTTTTTAGGCTTATTAAGCACAGCATGAATTGATTTGAATTTGATTTTGACATTTATATTGATTATATTAATCTATATTTTATGATTTATATTAATTAAAAATTTATGATTTATTTAGACATTATTATTAATCATATAATTTTTAATTTAGCTAGGCCTATGAAATCACAGCACGAAATGTATTCAATTTCGATAGGCCTATGAACAAATGTCTGATAATAAATGTTTTGAAATGAGGTAGGCCTATGAACAAATATTCAAAATGAACTGCGTTGGATTTCGATAGGCCTATGGACAAATGTCGTATTAAATTTTTTTGGATTTTGGTAGGCCTATCCTCTGGAATTAAATTGTTTTGAATGTCTATTAGAATGGGATTTTTTTTTTTTGTATCTGTGGATAGGCCTGAGAGAAGCTTTTGATAGGCTTGTATAGATTTTTTTTTTCATTTTATGACGAAAATGTAGGCCTATCATGTTCCCCCCCCCCCCTACATACCTGTACGCACGCACATACGCACATGTAGGCACCTGTACGCACGCCCATATCCACGCCCATGTGCACATGTAGGCACCTGTACGCACGCCCATATCCACGCCCATGTGCACATGTAGGCACCTGTACGCACGCCCATATCCACGCCCATGTGCACATGTAGGCACCTGTACGCACGCCCATATCCACGCCCATGTGCACATGTAGGCACCTGTACGCACGCCCATACGCCCATACGCACATGTATGCTTTTAATTCCTGTACGCACGCACATACGCTCATGTATGCTTTCTATTCCTGTACGCACGCCCATACGCACGCCCATGTGCACATGTAGGCACCTGTACGCACGCCCATGTGCACATGTAAGCACCTGTACGCACGCACATACGCACATGTGTAGCCACCTGCTCGCACGCCCATACGCACGCCCATGCGCACACGTGTAGTCATGTCTGAAATGTATTTTTTTAAGAAATTCGGAGATTTTTTTTTTCCGCCATACTCTGTTTCTTCTTTCGTTCTTGTTCTCTCTCTCTCTCTCTCTCTGTTTTTATCTCTCTCTGTGTCCTCATCTCTCTCTCTCTCTCTGTCTTTATCTCTCTCTTTCTCTCTCTCTCTGTGTCCTCATCTCTCTCTCTCTCTCTCTCTCTTTCTCTCTCTCTGTGTCCTCATCTCTCTCTCTCTCTCTCTCTCTCTCTTTCTCTCTCTGTGTGTCCTCATCTCTCTCTCTCTCTCTCTCTCTTTCTCTCTCTGTGTGTCCTCATCTCTCTCTCTCTCTCTCTCTCTCTGTGTCCTCATCTCTCTCTCTCTCTCTCTCTTTCTATTTCTGTGTCCTTATCTCTCTCTTTCTCTTTCTCTCTGTCTCTCTCTGTCTTTCCCTCTCTCTCTCTCTCTCTGTTTTTATCTCTCTCTTTCTCTGTTTTTATCTCTCTCTTTCTCTCTCTCTCTCTCTCTCTTTCTATTTCTGTGTCCTTATCTCTCTTTTTCTCTTTCTCTCTCTCTGTCTTTATCTCTCTCTCTCTCCCTCCCTCTCACTCACTCCCTCCATCACTCTCCCTCTCTTCCCCACCCTCACTCACTCTCTTACTCTCTCTCTGTGTCTTTATTTCTCTCTCTCTCTCACTCCCTCACTCATTCTCTCTCTCTCTCCGTCTCTCCCTCTCTCTCTGTATGTCTGTCTTTATCTCTCTCTCTCTCTCTGTATGTCTGTCTTTATCTCTCTCTCTCTCTCTGTATGTCTGTCTTTATCTCTCTCTCTCTCTCTGTATGTCTGTCTTTATCTCTCTCTCTCTCTCTGTATGTCTGTCTTTATCTCTCTCTCTCTCTCTCTGTCTTTATTTCTCCCTCTCTCTCTCTCTCTGTATGTCTGTCTTTATCTCTCTCTCTCTCTCTCTCTGTCTTTATTTCTCCCTCTCTCTCCCTCTCTCACTCACTCACTCTCTCCTTCATTCATTCTCTCCCTCTCTCTCCCCCAGGTGCCACGACAGAGGACCTTCCCCCTCTCTTACTCTCTCTCTCTCTCGTCTTTATTTCTCCCTCCCTCTCTCTCTCTCTCCCTCACTCATTCTCCCTCTCTCTCTCTCCCTCATTCATTCCCCCTCTCTCTCCCCCAGGTGCCACGACAGAGGACCTGCCCCCTCTCTTACTCTCTCTCTCTCTCTCTCTCTCTGTCTTTATTTCTCCCTCTCCCTCTCTCTCCCCCAGGTGCCACGACAGAGGACCTGCCCCCTCTCTTACTCTCTCTCTCCCTCATTCATTCTCCCTCTCTCTCCCCCTCATTCATTCTCTCTCTCTCTCTCCCTCATTCATTCTCCCTCTCTCTCTCCCTCCCTCATTCATTCTCCCTCTCTCTCTCTCTCCCTCACTCACTCATTCTCTCCCTCTCTCTCCCCCCCAGGTGCCACGACAGAGGACCTCCCCCCTCTCTTACTCTCTCTCTCTCTCTGTCTGTCTTTATCTCTCTCTCTCTCTCTCTGTCTTTATCTCTCTCTCTTTCACTCTCTCTCTCCCTCACTCATTCTCCCTCTCTCTCTCTCCCTCATTCATTCTCCCTCTCTCTCCCCCCCAGGTGCCACGACAGAGGACCTGCCCCCCGGCGTACTCTACCGCGTGCGAGCCACGTACAAGTACACTCGCGAGGACGTCGATGAAATCTCCTTCGAAGTCGGAGACGTCATCCAGGTGGTCGAGTATGAGGACCCGGAGGAACAGGTGGGTGGATTAGGGTGGATAGGTGGATGAGGGTGGGAGAAGGGTCGGATGGGGTGGGAGAGAGGGGGACGGGGGAGGGGACGTCATCCAGGTGGGTGTGTGGATGAGGGGGTGGGGTGGATGAAGGTGGATGAGGGTGGATTGGGGGTGGGGAAGGGTGGGAGAAGGGTTGGATGGGGTGGGAGAGAGGGGGAGGGGGGAGGGGACGTGACGTCATCCATGTGGTCGAGTATGAGGACCCGGAGGAACAGGTGGGTGGATTAGGGTGGATGAGGAGGGTGGATAGGTGGATGAGGGTGGGAGAAGGGGTGGATGGGGTGGGAGGGAGGGGGAGGGGGGAGGGGACGTCATCCAGGTGGGTGTGTGGATGAGGGGGTGGGGTGGATGAAGGTGGATGAGGGTGGATTGGGGGTGGGGAAGGGTTGGATGGGGTGGGAGAGAGGGGGAGGGGGAGGGGACGTCATCCAGGTGGGTGTGTGGATGAGGAGGGTGGATATGGGTGGATGGATAGGTGGATGAGGGTGGGAGAAGGGTCGGATGGGGTGGGAGAGAGGGGGAGGGGGAGGGGACGTCATCCAGGTGGGTGTGTGGATGAGGAGGGTGGATATGGGTGGATGGATAGGTGGATGAGGGTGGGAGAAGGGTCGGATGGGGTGGGAGAGAGGGGGAGGGGGGAGGGGACGTCATCCAGGTGGTCGAGTATGAGGACTCGGAGGAACAGGTTGGTGGATTAGGGTGGATGAGGAGGGTGGATAGGTGGATGAGGGTGGATTGGGGGTGGGGAAGGGTTGGATGGGGTGGGAGAGAGGGGGAGGGGGAGGGGACGTCATCCAGGTGGGTGTGTGGATGAGGAGGGTGGATATGGGTGGATGGATAGGTGGATGAGGGTGGGAGAAGGGTCGGATGGGGTGGGAGAGAGGGGGAGGGGGGGGGGACGGCATCCAGGTGGGTGTGTGGATGAGGGTGGATATGGGTGGATGGATGGGGGGATGAGGGTGGGAGAAGGGTGGGATGGGGTGGGAGAGGGGGGAGGGGACGGGGACGTCATCCAGGTGGTCGAGTATGAGGACTCGGAGGAACAGGTTGGTGGATTAGGGTGGATGAGGAGGGTGGATAGGTGGATGAGGGTGGATTGGGGGAGGGGAGGGGGTGGATGGGGTGGGAGAGAGGGGAGGGGGAGGGACGTCATCCAGGTGGGTGTGGATGAGGAGGGTGGATATGGGTGGATGGATGTGGATGAGGGTGGGAGAAGGGTCGGATGGGGTGGGAGAGAGGGGGAGGGGGAGGGGACGTCATCCAGGTGGGTGTGTGGATGAGGAGGGTGGATATGGGTGGATGGATAGGTGGATGAGGGTGGGAGAAGGGTCGGATGGGGTGGGAGAGAGGGGGAGGGGGGAGGGGACGTCATCCAGGTGGTCGAGTATGAGGACTCGGAGGAACAGGTTGGTGGATAGGTGGATGAGGGTGGGAGAAGGGTTGGATGGGGTGGGAGGGAGGGGGAGGGGGGAGGGGACGTCATCCAGGTGGGTGTGTGGATGAGGGTGGATGGATAGGTGGGTGTGTGGATGAGGAGGGTGGATGGGGGTGGATGGGTTGGGTGGCTGGGCTTGTGAGGGGTTGGGGTGTGTGGATTGGGGGTGGATGGGAGGGGGGGGGTGGATGGGGGTGGGGAAGGGTGGGTGGATATGCGTGGATGGTTAGGTTTGTGGTCCCTTTTCCCCTTGTTATGGTGGTCTTTTCTTGAGAGATATTGGGGTCGCCATGAGGGTATCTTTTTTGTATCTTTTTGTCCATTTATTGGGGTATCTTTTTGTCTTGGTGTCCTTATTGTTTTTATGTGTCTCACACTCTCTCGCTGTCACCCTTACACACACTCACACTCTCTCTCTTTCTCTCTCTCACACTCACACTCTCTCTCACACACTCACACTCACACTCTCTCTCTCTCTCTCACACACTCTCACTCTCTTACTCTCACTCTCACTCTTATGCTCACACTCACCCTCTCTCACCCTTACACTCTCACTCTCTCACTTACACTCTCTCACACATTCACACTCTCACACTCTCTCACCCTCACACTCTCACTCACACCCTCTCTCACTCTCTTACTCTCACACTCACCCTCTCTCACCCTTACACTCTCACTCTCTCTCACTCTTACTCTCACACTAACATCACCCTCTTTCTCACCCTCACACACTCTCTCACTCACACTCTCTCATACTCACACTCTCTCTCACTCTATCACCCTCACACTCTCTCACACTCGCACTCTCTCATACTCTCTCACTCTCTCACTTACACTCTCTCTCACTCTCACTCTTATTCTCACACTAACATCACCCTCACCCTCTCTCACCCTCACCCTCTCTCATGCTCTCACTTACACTCTCTGTGACCCTCACACCCACACTCTCACTCGCCCTCACCCTCACCCTCACACTCTCTCTCATTCACTCTCTCACTTATACTCACTCTCTCTGACCCTCACCCTTACCCACTCTTTCACTCTCACCCTCACTCACCCTCACACTCTCTCACTCTCTCTCACTCTCTCTCATTCACCGGCAGGAGGAGGGCTGGCTCTGCGGCATGAAGGAAACGACCCTGGAAAAGGGGCTCTTCCCGGCGAACTTCACGAGGCCCATCTAAGCAGCTCTTACACCAGGACGGAAGAAGGAAGGAGGAAGGAGAAAGGAGGAGATAGGAGGAGATAGGAGAGAGGAGAGGAGAGAGAGTAGGAGAGGGGAGGTGCCGCACGACCACGAGGGGGAAACGACTGACAAGTTGGACGAGGCGAAGGTGGTAGGAATACAGATGCAGCGAGAGGAAAATTAAGACGAGAAAGAAAGGGCGAAAAGAAAGAGGAAATTAATCCCAACACTGCCACCACTCTGCCACCTCGACTTCCTGACAACGGGGGGGGCGGGGGCGGAAACCACACAAAGCACTTCCTGCCAAACAGGGATGAGTTGAGATGAAGAGAACGGAAGAGAGTGTTGGGTGGAGAATCCCAATGCTGCCACCACGTTGCCTTGACTCCCTGACTATGGAGAATTCCAACGCTGCCACCACTCTGCCACCTCG
>NW_028234980.1:0-7877 GCF_977035675.1 Penaeus japonicus | reverse complement strand
AAACTGAGACTTTTAGAGTGAGAGGTGAAATAAAGTGTGATGGGAAGAAGAGGATGGAAGTAAAGGCAGGTTAAGGGTGAAAAGTAGAGAGTAAAGGCAGAAGAAGAGAAATTTCGGAATGACATAAGCTAGTAAAAAAAAAAAGGCGGTAATAAACTGTGCTGGATCCGGCAGACTCTCACCCAAAACGAGACCTTTTAATTTGAAAAGGTGAAATAACGGCTGAGGATTAAGAAAAGGGAAGAGTAAAGAAAGCGATGATTTTAAGGGTGGATTAACACGGAAAGAGGAAATAGCGACAGGGAAGGAAGTGGGCCGCTAAAGGCAACAATGATGAGGACAAAAATGAGATATGATTTGGGAAATGAAAGAGAAGGTGAATAATATATAGATGAATATGGGACACGAACATTATAAAACAGGAATTGAGAAGGAACATCATTGATTAACCAATTTAATTACTTTTAAATATTAATTATGTTCTGTTCATGCCCACCTATCTAAAATTATATATATTTATATATATATATATATTATATATTATATTTTATATATATATAATATATATAATATTAAACACCTCTACACACCCAAACACTATTACACCACAGCACGCACTCACACACACACCACACACATTACACCTCACACACCACACACTACTCATACACACAAGCACGCACGCTCCACACAACACACAACACACACACACACCACAACACACACACACACATACACACACACACAGCACACACAGCCACCCAAACACACACCACACACACATGATTATATTATATAGTATATTTATTTATATATTATATTATATATTATATATATATATATATATATATTTATTATATTTATGCATATTATTACCCACCCACACTTATATTTTAACATAACATACTAGCTACAAGTAAGTTTCTTTATATATATATTTTTTGTATATAAATTTGTGTATTTCTATATATCTGTAAATATTTGTTTAGGTCATATAGTATGTGATGACCATGGATGACACTCGCTGCCTATGTAGCCACTCAAGAGGATGTTTGACGAGATGATCCCTCTGCCAATCTCGGAATGCCACTCTTCTTAATAAGTATGTTGTGTGTGTGTGTGTATGTATATAATATGTATATTATATTTATTTATTATAATATTTTCTATATTTTTATAATATATAGTATATATGATATATAATATATTGTGTGTGTGTGTGTGTGGGTGTGGTGTGTGTGTGTGTGTGGGGGTGGGTGGGTGTGTGGTGTGTGGTGTGGGTCTGGTGTGGGTGTGTGTGTGTTTATATATATTTCTTGTTTATAATCTTTTATATTATTTATTTATATATTCATAAAGTATTTTTTATTTATATTCATTAATATATGTTTTTATATATATATATATAGATATATGGCCATATATATACTTCATAGTTATTTATATATATATATAATTTTTTTAAGATATATAGAGAGAGTTTGGGTGTGTGGGGGTGTGTGGTGTGTGTGTGTGATGTGTGTGGGTGTGTGTGTTGTGTGTGTATGTTGGTGTGTGTCATTTAAGTATTTATTTTTAGATATTTTAAAAATTTATTTTTATTATTATATAATATATTTATATAATTTATTCATTATTTCATAGAATAGATATATATCATATATAGATAAATATATATATATAATTATATTATATATATATATATATATCTATATTTTTTATATATATATGTATTATTCATTTATTATTTTTTTTATTTATATATATTTTGATATATTGTTATTAGATCATTCATATATTTATATATAATATATATATATTCATATATTTATATATTTTTATATATTTTTATAATATGTATTGACATATATTTTTATATATATATATATAGATATATTTATTTTTATTTATATTTTACTATTTATACATTTTTTTATTTATATATATTTTTATAACTATTTTGTATATATTTATATATATATTTTTATATTTATGTGTGTGTGGTGTGGGTGTGTGTGTGTTTAGTACGTTTAGATATATATTTATTTATATTTATATATATTTATTTATTTATATATAATGTAGATTATATCATTTTATATATATATTTTATTTTTTTATTTATTATATGTATATCATACATATATTTATATATATTTTTATTATATATATTTTTTTTAATATATATATATGTATATCTTACTTTTTATTTATATATAGATATTTATAGGTTGATATATTTATATTTAATTATGGTGTTTATGTAATGTATTATTTTTTATGTTTAGATATTTTTATTGCGTTTTTAGAATTTTGTATATAAGTTTGTTTTATACATATATATTTGTTTATTTTTTTTTATTTATTTTATATTTAATATATATATATATTTTATATTTTTATATATATTTATATAGAGTTAGATGTATTTATATATATAGTTATATATTGTTTTATATATATATTTTATATATATATATTACATAATATTTTAATTTATTTATATAGTATGTATTATTTATATTTATATATATATATTATATATTTATATATATATTACATTATATTTAGATATTTTAGTATTTATTATATATTTTTATATATATATATATTATATATTAATATATATATATACATATATTTATATTCTATCACAAACACAAACTCTACACACATACTTATTGTTATTCATCACAATGGACACTTATCAGAACTCAGTCAGACTATAATACTATTGAAAAAAAAATCTTTTATAAATTTCATCATTGCATTACGGACATACCAAATAATAATAATCATCAACCTATTAAAACATGTCATTACCACAATGATCACCTAAATTGATTACAATTCTAATACTCACCACCATCACCTTCACCACCAACACCACAAGTATTTATACTATGACTTTTATCTTCGCCATTCCACAATCATGTTCCCTGTGTTTGTGTTTTCTGACCCATTACCCATTACAGTGCGTGGCTGCGGGTACTTGTTAACAGACACCAGATTCATTATTTCTTACTGAAAACTTTTATTTATTCAATAGCCATCGATTGCTTTGTAATTGGATTTTTACAACATAGCGCTTGTATTTGTACTGTATTTTAGAAGGGGTTCGCTAAAAAAAAAATAAAAAAATTAAAAAATAAAATGTTTGTATTGTGCACTGTATGCGACGGTTGGGATATCATGCAGTTCTGTTCATCGAGGATTAAGTTATTTGTCATGGACATGGAGTAGTAAGTGACTTAAGGGTTTTTGCCTGTTCTGACAAAGGATGACTCCCACTCTCTATTTGTCAGCTATTTTTTCGTTCTTCCGGCCTTTCCATATATTTTCTTGGCTTCTTTTTTCGTTTTTCTGTTTTTGTGTTTTTTTTTTCCCTATCTTTATTTCTGTCTCTCCTCTATTTTCTAGTCCTCTTCTATCTTCATTTATCTGTCTCTTTTCCATCTCGCTTTTTTTTCTTTTCTTCTTACATCCCTCTCTTTTTCATTTCCTCTGATTCCTTCCTCTCTGATTTTCTCTTTCTTTCCTTTTTCCGCTTCTTTCCCTCTCTCTTACACTTTTCTACCCCCCTTCTTTCTATCTATCCATCTAATGCCCTTTCCTGTTTTTTTCCCCTTATACTTTTTCGTTCCCTATCTCTGTCATTCTTTTTTTATCCATATCGAAGTCTTTTTATCGGAAGGGACTCGTTTTAACCCCGAGCCAGGCTTTGTGCCGCGAATATTAACTCGCCCCAGACACGGGATCCGAGTTGTTTTGACAGAGTATTGGCAAAGTCGCGGGGTTACGTGGCTTTGCTTAAGCGGGGAGGATACTTTCATCTGCATTTGCTGTGGGCGGAGGCTGTGGCGTGTGTGCTGTGGCAGTGTTTTATATGATATGTATATAGTATGCATACATATTGCAGTATTTATAAAAATAGGAATATATGTAAACACACACACACACAGACACACTCTCTCTCTCTCTCTCTTCCTTTCTCTCTTATCTCTTCTCTCCCTCTTCTCTCTCTCTCTCTCATCTCTTTATATATATATTTTAAATATTTTATATATATATATATACTATATATATTATTTATATAAATAATATTTATATATAATTATATATATATTCTATATATATATATATATATCTATATATGTATATTTATGTATATAATAAATGCATATATATATATATATATTATATATATATATATATAATATGTATATATATATATATATATATTTATATATATATATATATCATATATATATTTATATATATATATACTATATAATATATATATATATAATATTATATATATATATATATATATATATATATCTCTATATATGACCCGGACTAACATTACTTCAGAATATGGTAGTGTTGAAAGGAGGTATTCCACACCCTGATGACGCTCCGGCAGAGCCTCACGTCTTCTGGTGTGCTGACCCGCCCTCGAGAGAGCGCTAGGTGTCATTCGAGGGGGGTGAGCCAGCCCGCGGTACTCACCCTCTTCGTGCGGGGGGGGGGGGGGGGGGCTGGCCGAAGAACCCAGAGCGCCTTGGTATGCTGCTAAATGCCTTCAGCGTTATCAGTAACACGAATAGCAATGCAATACAGTATCACACAATTCAGTAATATATTGATTATATAATATGATGATGTAGGGCAGTGATACAGGCAGAAACAAAAACAAACAAAAAGTATTTACGAATGGATAGATAAGTTATAGCACTACCGGTAATATTAGTAATGCAGGGTAATATAATACAGTATTAGGTATTATGATATAAATTATATTCCTACTTCACCAATTACAACTAGTGCTAACAATATAAATTATCAATGAAAACATTATTAATGATAATCATAATTGCTTAGTGTGACTTTTAAAAATGTATTGCTATTAATCTTGTTTCTATAGCGATAATATAAAACAAAAGCAATTGTAGTAATAATGATTATAGTGCTAATAGCTTTCTTCCAGTTGCGTAACTAAATACAAATTTCCATGACCAGGAAAACAATATACACAAAATCTCCTTCCAATCTGTAAGATCAGACTCCTTTACCGTTTTACTATTCAATCAAACTAAAAGGATCTCTGGAAACTCCTTGAAAATATAATCTTAGAGAGGCAATGGTTAATGACGCGAGGGGGGCCTGGGGGGGGCTTTGCCATTGGAGATCACCTGTGTCCTCGTCATGCAACTTTGCTAGAAACGTTAAGGAGTACTTGAAGTGAAAAAAAAGATATTGCTAATCAAATGATGATCGTTCATATTTTTCCAAAATCTAATATGAACCAAAATAAAAGTATGATCTCGGAAATATTAATAACAGGAATGAAATGATAGTTGCATTATAGCCATCATTGTTCTTCTGCAAATTCTTTAGATCTGGACCAATGAGATACAGTGATATAAAACAGTCATGCTTCCTCCAGTTATAAATGTCTGCTGGTATTTTTAGTTTCTAAAGTAATCTTCTCTACTGGACATTCTTTTCCTGAGGTTTCCCGTTGTGAGTTACTTATTTGCAGGCTTTCAGTTGTATCATTTAAGATAACATACAAGCGTTCTGTTAGGAAAAGGATCTCTTTCTCTCACTCTCACTCTCTCTCTCTCTCCTTCTCTCTTTCTTTTTCTCTCTCTCCTTCTCTCTATCTTTCTCTCTCTCTCTCTCTCTCTTTCTCTCTCTCTCTCACTCTCTCTTTTCCTCCCTATCTCTTTCTCTCTCTCTTCTCTATATATATATATATATATTATATTTTTTATATATTTTATATTTATATTTATTATATACTTTACATACATATATATTTATTATTTTTTTATAATTGTTTATATATATATTATGTATGTATATATATATAATTTTATATATATATATTATATATTTTTATATATACATATTTATATATTATATTATTATCTTATATCTTATCTATATATATATATATATATATATATATATATATTACTGACCCTTTTTTATCCGCTGAGCTAAGATCTAAAGCTTCTATTGTATTTTGTCTTCCTTATACATTTATTGTAAAAGAAAAGAGATCTATAGAGACCCCATAGTTCTAAAAAATCGGCATATGACCTGATTATAATTCGAAATTCTTTTTATCTTATCGTTGCTGCAACAATTTTGTCACCTGCCAATGATAATTAAATATGGATCAAGTGGACGATTACTCTTGTAAAAAAATAAAAGATGAAATCAGTTACAAAGCAGTCGTGACGATTTGTTGGTGCAGCAAGGCAAATAATGCCAATTCTGGTGTTGTGAATTCACCGATAAGAATATTTATTGCTTGTTAGTTTGGTCCAGAACAAAGCATGAGTCGTAAGCTGTGTATCTCACATGGTGGCGTTTCAGGCCACACGAAACCTAATGGTCTCACTAGGGGCACAAAAATATTTGCTAAATCTTATGATTATTTAATAATTGCACTTATTACTAATGTTGTCTAATTCATCGTATTGTCATGCTTTGTTATTTTTTTATGTGTTTTGGTATCATTAATGAGATTGGACATATATTAATACCATCATTATGTTTTTATTTACACACCACCCTTCATCATTGTATTATCTTCATGAAATAGTATCCTAATCATCAACTTTTATGTTTTTATTATCACTATCACCATTACCCATTATTGTCGTTTTCATACTTTTTAGTTACCAATTACCTATGATAATGCAATCAGCAAATTGTCCACAGCTTTATCCTGGTGATAATCTACCCTCCAAAAGCACATAAAACTCAGGCGAGGGAGAAAACACCTTAAAGCACACACAGCTCCAAATCACGCCCACATAAAACGAAGGAAACAGCTACGCGCACAATTATGGAATACGACTTTCCTCTTTTTTTTCTCTTTTTTTTTTCTCCCGCCATCAACTTGATGATATACTTTCTGATTTTATCAGCCTGCAGCGACTCAGCATGATAAATTTTGTGATTGGTTTGAGTAATTGCATAATCACAGGCTATTTTGACTTGCAAATGACTGGTTCGCCCTAGTAATTACTAACTCCATATTCAGGTGAAGGCAGCTTTGGCCCGGGCGCTTCGTTCGCGTACGTGTCCATCTGGCCGCTCTTGCTGCTTCGAGAATATGGATGAATATTTTTTTTCTGAATTATTATTGCCGTGCGGGTTATTTGTTGTTAATTAATCAGTATCATCTTTTTTTTTTATTTAACTTTTTTGCTGTTATTGTCCATTATTATTATTATTGTCTATTATCCTCATCATTATTGAATCTATAGTCACTGTTTAGTATCAGTATTTTTAATGCTTTAACGTTATCACTTTTTATCTGTTATGTTGATGTTTTCTAACAGGATCATTGGCTTTTACCTCTTTTTATTATTATAGCTATTAGTGCTACGGATCATTATCATTTATCATTATTTCCTGTACTATTTCTATTATTATTTAATTGTTGTTATAACTATTTTCATTTGGTTACAATTGATTTCTGATTATTATATTTATTGTTATTTGCATATCTGTTGATGTTTCTAAACCTTATCTTTAATCATTGTGATCACTGTCATTATGTTTTTATCATGATCATTATTGTCAATGATTACTATGATTGCTACTATTATTATTATAAACTTATTTTCATAACCTATCATTATGATAAATTAAATTTATTACAATAATCATATCTCCTAATATTACCATTATATTGTTTTTTTTTTTTTTTTGTTTTTTTTTTGTTTGTTTCTTTTATTTCATTTTGTAAACCACCATTTGCATTATCATTTTTTTTGTTTTCAATGTTATTTTCTTCATACATTCATCATCCTCCTCATTTCTACACACACACACACAAACAACACAACACA
>NW_028234978.1:30000-31122 GCF_977035675.1 Penaeus japonicus | reverse complement strand
AGAGAGAGAGAGAGAAGGTGAGATGAGGGAGAGAGATGAGAGGTAGAGTGTGCAGAGAGAGAGAGAGAGGGACGTGTGACAGCGAGAGGGAGGAGACGAGAGAGAGAGAGAGAGGAAGAGAGATGTGAGAGAGAGGGAGAGAGAGAGGAGAGAGTGAAGATGAGACGATGTGGGGGATGAGAGAGAGAGATGAGTAGTATGAGAGAGAGAGAGAGAGAGAGAGAGAAAAGCGAGATGCATCTATAAAGAGATGAACAGATATGCTTGGATGATATTCATGTTTACGGAGATGCATGTAACTTATTTTTATAAGTCGAATATTCAAGCATAAACTTTGCAGCCAATCTTTTATAAAATAAAAAAAATCTTTGAACTTATGGAAGTATATCTAAACATAAATACAAATAGAGATAGAGAGAAAAAGAAATATTCTCATACAAAGAGAACCATGTATCTATAAAAAGATAGATAAAGAGAAAAAGGAAAGCTAGGAGTAGATAGGATAGAAAGAGACATGACTAGATGTAGTTCTCATGTTAATCTCTCTATCTATATCTATATACAGTGAAGGTTATTCGTCTCTTGAAATTACTGAGCATTGCGCTTTTTGTCATTACTTTTCAACTGTGTGGCCTTTCCTTTGGTTATCTAAATGGACTTTGTGATTATTACCTTAGGATACACATGATCCATGTATGAGGATGATTATGAGGATGATGAAAAAAACATGTAGTTTGTTATGTGCTGTGATTATCTTGTTAGCGTAAGTTGTAACTCTAGCGGTTGTAGCAAAAGGAATGATGAAAATTAAGATGATGATAATTATAGTGATGATAATGATGATAATGATGATAGTAATGATATCGGCAGTAACAATAATGACAACAATGATAACAATAATGATGATAACAATAATAATTAATAGTACCAGTAAAGATAAAAATTACAATATTAAAAGAATGATGATGTCAATGATAATAGTAATGATAATAATGATAGTGATCATTATGATAGTGATGATGATAATGATGATAATAATGATAACATGAAAATAACAATACTAATAACAATAATAATAATAATAATAATGATAATAATAACGATAATGATAATAATACAAAT
>NW_028234978.1:2500-15000 GCF_977035675.1 Penaeus japonicus | reverse complement strand
TATAAATAGGAACACACCATGAACAGAAATAAAGCCCCAATTCTAACAATTCTAAAACTGTGGAGTCATCTGTTATCAACATGTATTTTTTTTTGCATGCAATCTACCCCGTGTTTTGATTACAGGAACAAACAGCTCACTTAACAACCCCGTGCAGTGAGAGGCTCTGCATAGTTCAGTTGCAAATCAGCGTGTATTTGTTTTCTTTTTGTTTTTTTTTTTTCTTTTTTTTTTTTTTTTTTTTTTTTCTTCTATTTTATTTTTTTGTTTTTCCCCTTCCTGCACACTCTGGTTGGAACACTGTGCCTTTTTTTCTCGAGTATTTGTGTACAGACACATGTTAAGTTCTCATGCATGCAAGCGAAGGAAGATTAGGTAACATAAAACATTCTTGTGATACAGGCAAGATGAAGGGATGTTGTTTTCAGTCTCAGATATAAATGATAATAATGATATTAATAATGATGATAGACATGTTCATGATAATGATTTTGATAATCATATTAGTGGTGGTAGGAATAATGATAATTCTCTCCCCTCTTTCTTTCTCTCTCTCTTTCTTTCTCTCTCTCTCTCTCTCTCTCTCTCTCTCTCTCTCTCTCTCTCTCTCTCTCTCTCTCTCTCTCTCTCTCTCTCTCTCTCTCTCCTAGGAAACTTTAAAAAAGAATCAAAAAGAATATAAAGGGAAGGTCAAAGATCAGGGACGAAACGGAAACGAAAGAGAGAAAGAAAATTAAAGAACAGAAAGAAAGAAAAAAAAAGAAGACAAAAGAAAAAAGAAAAAAAAGAAGAAAAAGAGGGAGAAAAAAAAGAGGCTGCTGACCGTGCAATCATTCAATCAGCTTTTCTGAGTTCATTCACGTTTTACTTTTTCATAAGTATGTTCTTTCGCAATTCGGTAATATTTCCACAAGCAGACATGCACACACACGCATACACACACACACACACTCACACACACACACACACACACACACACACACACACACACACACACACACACACACACACACACACACACACACACACACACACACACACACACACACACACACACACACACATACACACAGACACACACAGACACACACACACACAGACACACACGCACATACACTGAAAAAAAACTTTAATCTTCATAAACCACTATCAAATAATAAAATAAAACCTCAAAATTAAACAACAACAAAACTCCATAACCATACCACCCCCAACCCAACCCAAACAAATCCTTACATCAATCCCCCACGTATATATCCATATATAACTATATATATATATAGATATAATCATATAGACGTATTCTCTCTATCATATTATAATATCTTTTATATTATATATCTATAGTCTTATATATTCATCTAGCATATATATAGATTATTATATCTATATATATATATATAAAGAACATAATCAATAAATATATATATATATAAACTATTATATATATATAAATGTAGACATATACAATCTCTATCTATAAAACCTATATAAAAACTGAACAAAAAAAACAACCCAAAACCACATTCATATACATCTTTCCTACTCTTCCCCTTCCCACAACCCCTACACCAATACACCCAACAACCTCAAAACCATACAATTTATTAACCAAACCACCCACCCACACCCACTTACTCCAAATATACTAACCCCAACACCAAATCCCCTCCCTCACTACATTTTCCCATCACCCTTAAACTTCCCCTCCAACTATTACACAATTCCCAACTCCATTCACTTAACCCTATCAATAATAAATCCTTTCTCTTCCTATTCTTCTCTATACATCTTATTTAAGTTCATCTCAATTTATTCTTCCTCATTCATTTTATTTTTACTACTAATTTATTCCTCTAATTTTGCTTCTTCATCATAATGTGTTCCCTTCTCATTTTCTTTTCCTCCGCAATTACCATCACATTTTCTTTTCCTACATCATTTATACTTCATTTTATCTTCATCTAATTTCTCCCTCTAATTTTCCTTTCTCTAATTTATTCATCTATTTCCTTTCCTACTAATTTTCCTCTATTTTTCTATTTCCTCATATTTATTCCTATCATATTTCCTTTCCTTCTTCATTTTCATTTTACCTTATCATTTTACTTTCATCCTTCATTTCTCCATCTCAATTTTATTCTCTCCCTATTTCTCCCTCACATTTTCCGTTCATCATCATTCTTCTATCAATTTCCTTCCCTTATCATTATTCTCTCTATTTATCATTTCCTCCTCTTTGAGACACTCACGACAGCTCTCGCACCCCTCCCATTTCCTCAAAATTTCTTCTATCATTTTCCTTTCCTCTATCGCAGTGCCCCTATCTCGTGCTCTCTTCCCTCATAACGCCCGCACCTACACTCCAATGTCCCATCTCGTACTCAAATTAAAACATTAACTTTACTTTCCTACTCGTTTCATTCACGCTCATTTCTTTTTGCACTCCTACTTCTCACCCGTTTATTTCCTTTTCCCCTTTACAGACTAATTTCTTCCTCTCATTTCCTTACTCATATTTATTAATATCATTTTCCTCTTTCCCCGACATCATTTCTTCCTTCATTTTATATTTCTCTCATTATAAATCATTTATCTTTTCCTCCTAATCTCTCTCATTTCTTTCTAATATTTTCTCCCTATAATAATAAAACAAAAAAAAACTTTTACTTTACTCCTCATTTCTACATCTCATTTTTCCTTTCTCCTCATTTTTCCCTCTCATTTCCTTTCCTATCATTTCTCCATATCATTTTCCTTTCCGCCTAATTTTCTCTATTTTTTTCTCTATTCTCTATTTTCATTTCCTGCCTAATTTCTCGCTACATATCATTTTCCTTTCCTCTCATTCATTACTATCATTTCCTTCTACTCCTCATTTCTCCCTCTATTTTATCTCTTCACAGCCCCCGCACGCTAGCGCACCCTCTCATTTTCTTTTACTACGCCTCTTTGTCGACCCACGCGCTCTCTCTCATTTCTCTTTCCTCCTCATTTCTCCCTATAATTTTTTATTTTCCTCTCATTCTTCCTCTCATTTTCTCTTTCCTCCTCATTTCTCACTCTAATTTTATCTTTCTCCTCATTTCTCCCTCTATTTCCTTTCATCATCATTTATCCTATATTTTCCTTTCCTCTCATTTCTCCTCTCATTTTCTTGCTCCTCTTTTTCTCTCATTTCTTCCCTCGTGTGTCATTTACTATCTTCCTCTCGTCTCATCACATTATCTTTTTACTTCTCTCATCGTTCTCCCTCTCTCTCGCGCACAGCACGCGCACGTTCCTCCTAATTTAGCAAACTCTAATGTTCATTAATCATATTTATTAAATATATCTAATTTTATATTTACTACATAGTTATTAAGTGATGGGAAGGAATGAGAAAGCGCATGGAATGAATATTGGAGTCATATAATTTTCGATGAAGACTTTGGTATAAATGAGGATGGGGAGAGTGATAGGAATTGGATGAAGAGGATGTGAAAGTGGAAGACTTGGCGAGACAGAAGCTTGTTATGTGGAAGATTGGGACATAGAAGGGTCGAGGGAAGAAGATGGGAGTAAAGAGTTGTGTAGAGTGACGAAGATTGGAGGAAGAGAAGTGTAGTGGAAGAAGTGGAGAAAGAGAATGGGATATGGGTAAGAAGAATGGGGAGAATATATGGGGATAGGGAAGAAGATTGGAGGAAGAGTTATGTGTCGAGGGAAAAGACGAGGGAGGAAGAGATGGGGAGGGGAAGAAGATGGGAGAAAGAGATGGGGAGAGGGAAGAAGATGGGAGAAGGAGATGGGGGAGGGCAAAAGGAAGATGGGAATGAAAAAAAAAACAAAAAAAAAATTAAAATCAAACAAAAAAACATAAAAACAAAAAGGAAAAAAAAAAAAAGAGCAAAAAAAAAAGAAAAAATAAAGATGATAAAAAAAAAAACAAACGAGAAAAAAAAAAAAAAAAAAATAAAACAAAAAGAAAAAAAAAAAAAAATAGAAAAAGACGATAAGAGATAAAAATGAAAAAAAAGAATAAAAAGAGCTGGGGATAGGGAAAGAAGATGGGAGGAAGAGATGGGGAGAGGGAAGAAGAGGGGAGAAAGAGATGGGGAGAGGGAAGAAGTGGCGAGGGGACGTGATGGGGAGAGGGAAGAAGATGGGAGAAAGAGATGGGGAGGGGAAGAAGATGGGAGGAAGAGATGGGGAGAGGGAAGAAGATGGGAGGAAGAGATGGGGAGAGGGAAGAAGATGGGAGGAAGAGATGGGGAGGGGAAGAAGATGGGAGGAAGAGATGGGGAGAGGGAAGAAGATGGGAGAAAGAGATGGGGAGAGGGAAGAAGATGGGAGAAAGAGATGGGGAGAGGGAAGAAGATGGGAGAAAGAGATGGGGAGAGGGAAGAAGATGGGAGGAAGAGATGGGGATGTTGATGAAGAAGCTGTGAGAAAGCGATGGGGATAGGGAAGATATGGGGAGAAAGAAGATTGCTAATTAGTAATAGGGTGAATGGAATACTCTTTTATAACTATAAGTTGGGGAGAGGTTAAGACGATGGAGAAAGCGATTGGATGGGGAGAAGTTGAATGAAGATTTATGAAGAGATGGGGAAGGGAAGAAGATGGGAGAAAGAGATGGGGAAGGATAGAAGATGGGAGAAAGAGATGGGGAAGGGAAGAAGATGGGAGAAAGAGATGGGGAGAGGGAAGAAGATGGGAGAAAGAGATGGGGAGAGGGAAGATAGGAGAAAGAGGATATGGTGAGAGGGAAAGAAGATGGGGAGGAAAGAGGATGGGGAGGTGAGAAAGAATATTGTGAGGAAAGAGATGGAGGATAGGATAAGAGATGGGATAAATAGATGGTGGAGATGGAAAGCGCTCGCTAAGATGGGAGAAAGAGATGGGGAAGGAAAGAAGATGGTGATAGGTAAGAAGATGGAGAGAGGGAAAAGATGGAGAAGAAGATCGGGAGAGGTGAAGAAGATGGGGAGGAAGAGATGGGGAGACGGTAAGAAGATGGGAGAAGTAGATGATTGGAAGAGGGAAGCAGTGGGAAGATTTGGGGAAGAGATTTTATTGAAGGAGAAGATGATGGGAGGAAGAGATGGGGAGAGGGAGAAGATTGGAGGAAGAGAGATGAGGGAGAGGGAGAAGCTTGGAGGAATGAGAATTGGAGATGGCTAATGAACTTTTCTAAATCGATTTACACAAAGTAGCTCCAGGGAAGGAGGTCAACTAAAATGCGCAGGGAGGAACAGAGATTGTAGAGTGAAGAAGATGGAGAGGAAAGATGATGGGGGAGGGGAAAGAAGATGGGAGGAAGAGATGGGAGAGTAAGATAGAATGGGAGAAAGAGATGGGGAAGGGAAGAAGATGGGAGAAAGAGATGGGGAGGGGAAGAAGATGGGAGAAAGAGATGGGGAGAGGGAAGAAGATGGGAGGAAGAGATGGGGAGAGGGAAGAAGATGGGAGGAAGAGATGGGGAGGGGAAGAAGATGGGAGAAAGAGATGGGGAGAGGGAAGAAGATGGGAGGAAGAGATGGGGAGAGGGAAGAAGATGGGAGGAAGAGATGGGGAGAGGGAAGAAGATGGGAGAAAGAGATGGGGAGGTTATGAAGGATGGTATGAAGAGCTTGTTATATTGAAGGTAGATGATGTATTAATGATAAGGGGAGGGAGCAAGAAGAGATGGGAATAAATAGCATTTTGATATGAATAGCGAGGGAATATCATTGTGAGGGGAAGAAGATGGGAGAAAGAGATGGGGAGAGGGAAGAAAATGGGAGAAAGAGATGAGAGAGCAGGAAGAAGATGGGAAGGATGATACATGGGAGAGGGAAGTAAGAAGGGAGGAAGAGATTGGGAGGGTTGAGAAGATGGGAATGAAAGCGTCTTTGTGAGGGGAAGAAGATGGGAGAAAGAAGATGGGGAGGGGAAGAAGATGGGAGAAAGAGATGGGGAAGGAAGAAGATGGGAGAAAGAGATGGGGAGGAGAAGCAAATGAAGAAGTTGAGGAATAGATGTTTAGGGGGAAGAAAGAAGATGAGGAATGAGATGGGAAGAAAAAAGGCGAGAAGGTATGAATAGAAGGGAGAGAGTTAAGACAATATGGGAGGTAAGAGATGTGGATGGGTGAATAGAATGAGAGAAGAGATTGTGATCGTGGAAGCTAATGGGAGGAGAGAAAGATATTTTTAGAGTTAGAATGAAGATGGGAACGAAGAAGATAGTGTAGAGTGTAATTATAAGATGGAGAAATAGAAGGGGAGTGTAAGAATATGGGGTGAAAGAAGAGGGAAAGGAGTTGCGGAATAAGATGTGGATTGAAAGGGAGATGTTTATTCTAATAATTGGATTTAATAAGAATTATAAAGATAATTTTTGAGATGGGTGAAGAAGGAGGTAAGTAGTAAGATATGAGATTTAATAAACGAATGTGGAATGACTGATGAGATGGTGTGGGGTCGAAAAAAAATTGATGTTATGAAATAGAGATTGTATGTTGGAAAAGACAAAGGATGTAGGGAGTATAATATAATTTTCTAGTTACTGGATCATTTCTAATCTCATTGGATATAATAGATAGAGGAATATATTTGGATTGTAATAAATAATTTCTCAATATCATTTTTCTATTTCAGTCATCTTTTCGCACTATCATGTTATATTGTAATAAGATTGTGTAGGATGATGTGTAGATGTGTAATCTATTGTGTTAAAGATCTTTGGATGTTATAAAAAATTAAGATGCAATAGAAGTGTATGGTGTACTATATGTTATTGAATAAGTATTTTAATAACATGGATAAATAATGAGGTTAGAAAAATGGGAGAAAGAGATGAGAAAGGAAAGATCTGTATCATCAATCATCTTTTAGGAAAAAGTTATCATATCTGGGTAGTGAAAGAAGAATTGGAGAAAGACTTATATTTAAAAAACTTGGAGGAGCGATAATGGTAATGTAAGAATAATGTTAGAAAAGCATAGGGGTGAAAGGTACCAGAAAACTAATTAAAGCCTTAGAGAGGGAACTTTAAAAAATGACTAAAAACTGCGTGATGGCAGGAAAAGAAAGGAGGTAGGGAGAAAGAAAAGAAGTGAGGAAGAGACGGAGAGGGGGAAGGGGAACAGGAGGATAGAGAGAGAGAGAGAGAGAGAGAGAGAGAGAGAGAGAGAGAGGGAGAGAGAGAGAGAGAGGGAGAGAGAGAGAGAGAGAGAGAGAGAGAGATGATGAAGACGAGAGAAGAGTGCGAGGAGAGAGAGAGATTATATATATATATATATATATATATATATATATATATATAATATTATAATATATATATATAATATATATATAAAGAGAGAGGGGAGAGCAGCATGAGAGAGGGAGACGAGAGCTGAGAGAGATAGAGAGAGAGAGAGAGAGGGCACCGTTGAGAGAGAGAGAGGAGAGATGAGAGAGAGAGAGAGATTATATATATTTATATATAATATATATATATATATATATATATTATACATATATATATATATATATATTATTAAATAACTTATATATGTATTATTATTAGATATATATATATATATTATATATATATATATATATATATATATATATAATAAAGAGAGAGGGAGAGAGAGAGAGAGACAGACCAGAGAGAAGAGAGAGAGAGAGACAGAGAGATAGAGGTGAGATAGCGAGAGAGAGGAGAGAGAGATGAGAGAGAGAGAGAATGAGAGAGAGAGAGAGGAGAGAGAGAGACAGACAGAGAGAGAGACGGGAGAGAGACAGAGAAGAGAGAGAGAGACAGAGAGAGGAGAGAGAGAGAGAGAGAGAGAGAGAGAGAGAGAGAGAGAGAGAGAGAGAGAGAGAGAGAGAGAGAGAGAGAGAGAGAGAGAGAGAGAGAGAGAGAGAGCAAAGGTTAGCGAAGGAAGAAGGGAGAGAGATGGAAAAGGGAAGAAGGTGAGGGAAAAGAAGGAAATAGATAAGGAAGTTATGGAGAGAGGGAAGGAGGAAGAGGTGGAGACAAAGAAAAAAAGAGGTAGGAAGGAAGGAAAGATGATAAGGGCGAAAGATTGAGTATCAAAACGAAAAAAAGAAAATGAAAGAATGAGGAAGAGAGAGAGGGAAACAGAAAGAGAGAGGTAGGGAGAATGAGGAAGAGAGAAAGAGAGAGGAAATGAAGATAAGGTATAAAGGAAGTGGAAGATGTCGAAGAGAAAGAGAAGGGGGTGAGGGGGATGAAGCGGAAAGATTTGGAGAGAGACAGAAAGAGGGAGAGCGAAAGATAAAGAGGAGAGGAGAGTATTAGAGGGGAAAGAGAGAGAAGGAGGGGGACAGAGAGAGAAGGAGGGAGACAGAGAGAGAAAGAGGAGGGAAAAGAGAGAGAATGAGGGGGAAAGAGAGAGAAGGAGGGGGGAAAAGAGAGAAGGAGGGGGAAAGAGAGAGAAGGAGGGGGAAAGAGAGAGAATTAGGGGGAAAGAGAGAGAAGGTGGGAGAAAGAGAGAAGGAGAGGGAATGAGGAGGAAGAAAAGAGAGAAAGATTTCTTTTGTGCGTCTGTGTGTGTGTGTGTGTGTGTGTGTATGTACGTACATGAAATTGTGTGTGCATGTAGATATGAATATATGATGCCGTAATTATATGTGTGCGTGTGCGTGTGCGTGTGCGTGTGCGTGTGCGTGTGCGTGTGCGTGTGCGTGTGCGTGTGCGTGTGAGTATGAGGCTTATCATTCCAGTAGGAGGGTTGTCATTTTTATACAAAATGCCACGCTTCATTACGTAAGAGTTCACATTCTTTCTGTTTGAAGAAATGTCATTTTCTTGAATATGCAACACAAAAGTTAATTAATGAAACTCAGATACTGGACAAAGTTTAGAGTTTATGAAAATTTGAATTCCTGGTATTGTTCCACTCCTCCCCCATCCCCCCCATCCCCCCATTTTATTTCTTCTTTTTTTTCGCGTGTCTTTTCAATTCTGAAATGAAATTCGTTTCTCATTTTTGGGGTAAAGTTGATCATAAATAATTTTGTTTCTCTAATAATGTCAAATATCCACTCTATTTTTTTTTTTTTCATTTTTCTTATTTTACTTTCTTTCTTTTTACTTTTTTAATATATTGTTAGACTGACCGATAAACGAAATTAGAAAATAATCATTATTAAATTTTACAAATTAATTCTGTTCAGATCCATTAATTAGATATATATTCTTTCTGATATGATGAAGACCATAATCATATTATCAAAAGCTCAAAGATGTGTGTATGTGTATTTATATCTATATCTGTCTGTGTATCTATATCTGTATCTATCTATCTATTTATCGATCTATCTATTTATCTATCTATCTATTTATCTATCTATCTATCTATCTATATCTAACTATCTACCTATCTATCTATCTATCTATCTATCTATCTATCTATCTATCTATCTATCTATCTATCTATCTATCTATTTATCTATCTTTCTATCTCTCTCTCTCTCTCTCTCTCTCTCTCTCTCTCTCTCTCTCTCTCTCTCTCTCTCTCTTTCTCTCTCTCTTCTCTATCTTATCTCTCACTCTCTCCTTTCTCTATCTCTCTCTCGATCTCTCTCTCTCTCTCTCTCTCTCTCTGCTCTCTCTCTCTCTTCGTATATATATATATATTATGATATATATATATATATACTATATGTATTATTTTTTGTCATATATTTTATATATATATGTATATTTATCTTATATATATATATATATATTTATATTTATATATATATATATTATATATATATATATATATATCTAGTATATATATTTATATATATTATTTATATACATACAATTGCTCACATTTTCGAAATTCAGTTTAAACCGATATCCTATGTTTTAAGTTTAGAACATTTGCTTGTTAATTATGTGATGTATTATGAACTTTATGAAAGCATTAATCATTTATCAATTAATATTGTGCTTTCTATATAAAATTTATTATATATAAAATATAAATATAAAATATAAAATATTATATATAAGTTATTTCTTGAACATAATCTTTTTTAACCGTCAATTGTTATGCACCCACATATATATATATATATAATTATATTTATATATATATTTGATTTATATTTCTATATATATATAGATATTATATGTGTGTGTGTGTGTGTGTGTGTGTGTGTGTGTGTGGGTGTGAGTGTGTGTGTGTGGTGTGTGTGTGTGTGTGTGTGTGGGTGTGTGTTTGTGTGTGTGTGGGTGTGTGTGTGTGTGTGTGTGGGTGTGTATATATAAATATTACTTTAGCGAGATTTATATTTATATATATATATATATATATATATTTATATATATAAATCTATATATATATATATATATATATATTTATTGGGATATATTTATAATTTTATATATATATATATTTTATTATATAATTATATATATTTATATATGTATACATCACAACTACACCACATCACACAAACACACAAAACACATCACACACACACACACACACATATCTCATATATTTATATATATTTTATATTTATAGTATATATATAAATATAGTTTTATATTTTATATATATATAATATATACATACATACAGACAATTTGTATATTTTACATAATATTATATATATTTATATATATTTATATATATATATATATTAGATATTTATACAGATATATATTATATATATATATATAATATTATTATATATATATATATATATATACTTATATGTATATTATTTTATATATATATATGTATTTACTATATATATATTTATATATATACATATATTGAATTAATATATTAATATTATATATATATATATGTATATTTATTATATATATATATATATATATATATATATATATATATACATTCATACATACATCACATATATATATATATTTATATATATATATATATATATTTATATATATATATATATACATATACTTTATATTTATATATATATATAATAGATTTATATATATATTTTATATATATATATATAAATGTATACAACATACATATATATATCATATATATATACATATATATATATATAATATTATATTATATATATATATATATATATTATATATATATACAATACATATATATACATATATATATATATATATATATATATATATAAATATAATGTATATATAAATATATATATTTTATATATGTATATATATATATCTATATTTAAATATATGGGTATATATATAAAATATGTATTATATATGTATATGTATATATATAGATGTATATTTATATATTAGTTTATATATTATATATATATATATTTACATTCATAAATATTACATATTTATATATATATATATATATTTATTTATATATATTTATTATTATATATTATGAATAAATAATATATATATTCTATTTATATATTTTTATTATATATATATATATAAATGGTTTACATAACAATTACATATATATATACATATATATATATATATATATATATATATATATTATATATTATTATATATATATATAATATACTATATAACCCACATACATATATATTACATATATATATATATATATATATATATATTTATAATATTACTATATATATTAGAATTATTACTATATTGATATTATACATACATACATATATTTATTTATATATATTTTATATATTTATATTTTATATATATATATATTATATGTATATATTTTACATATATATATATATATTATGTTTGTGTATTTATAAATGATATATCTATTTATATAGTATATATATTTATATTATACTATTATATATATATATATATAACATATATATACATATATATGATTTATATATTTATATATTTTATATATATTTTATATATATATATATTCTATATATAATGTATATATGTATATACATGTTATCATAGTTACCACGTTCATCATTATAATTACAACTATTGTCATTGTTATCATTGTCACTATTGCTATCATTGTTTCTGTCATTATCGTTATTATCATTACTTTTACTTTTACTTATTGTTGTTACTCTTTCTATCATCATTACTATTATCATCATTATTATCATTGCTCTCATTATCATAATTTTTTTATCCTTTTAACATAATCCTCATTATCCTTAGTAACAACAATACTGTTTTCATTGTCATTATCATTATCATCATCATCATAATCATTAACTTTAGCATTGATATCAATACTATAATCATCTCTAACATCATTACCATTATTAGTATTTCCTTTTTAGTATCACATTTATTATTCATTCTTATCACTATATATCAAAATCATTATCAGCTTTATTTAATCTTATTCAATAACTCAAATCACATGATATTATTAGCATGATCACCGCTGGCCGTCCGCACAATGATTTTCCAAAATGTGAGTCCTGCGCCAGTTATCCTTAAACATATAAACAAACGTATATTGCAATTTCATAGAGTGATGTTGTTGTTCAAATATACTTTACAAAACAAGCAAAGAGCAAGCTAGCCGAGTGAGCGATCTTCTTAAAGCCGAA
>NW_028234976.1:0-7500 GCF_977035675.1 Penaeus japonicus | reverse complement strand
TATATATATATATATATATATATATATATATATATGTTATAGTATATTATGACATAATATATATATAATATTATATATATATATATATATATACATATATATATAATATTATAGATGCGTGCGATGTATGTATGTATATACATATATTGTATATATATGTCTATGTGTATATATTATATATATAATATATATATATTATATATATATATATATTAAATGATGTATGTATTGTATTATACATATATTGAACATAATATACTATATGTATATATATTTATATAATAATTATATGCTCATATATATATATATATATAATTATATATATACATATAGATAGATAGAGTCTTCTATGTGTGTGTGTGTCGATGTGTGTGTGTGGTGTGTTGTATGTACAGTTTGAGAATATTCATTCTCATAGCGCATGGTCTATATACTGCCATATACACGTGGTACATGTCTACGTGCATATACATAAATGAATATTGGATGGGAGATGTTTGGAAGGAAAGGGAGGGTAGAAGCGGAATGATAATCTGGCACGGGAGCGGTTATAGAATGGGGAGGAAGGCGAAAGTTGAAAGGAGGAGAGGAAATGGGAAGAAAGAAAGAAAGTAGAAGCTGACATATATATATATATAATATATATTATAAAGTACATATCATATTATGTATGTATGTATTCGTATATCTATATATAAATATTATAGAGTATTATATATATATTAATATATATAATAGTATATTATTATATCATATGAATATATAAGTTGAAGAGAACACGAGAACCTAGCTAGATATGAGTGATGCTGCCTAGAATAGATGCATAGCATAATAGGAGCCCAGAGAGAAAGTAGAGAGCCAGCACGGATCCAGGACGAGGAGGGCACGAAGGGAAGAGAAGAGAGAGATGCTCGGCGACTGCGGCGAGCTGAGAGTACGAGGCAGCGGTCGCTGCCGGTATGAGAGCGCGAGGGCGCGGAGAGCGTGCGCTAGGAGCGCGCGCGAACCGACGAATCGCGTGGCCGACAGCGAGCGATGAGCTAGAGCGAGCGGGCCGGCGAGACAGCGAGGATCGAGGCAAAGCGGAGACGAGAGCTACCTCGCGGCGCAAAGACCATAGGAGTGATGAGGCCCCCCGTCTACTGATGCGTGCTCAACCGATCTACGGCGCGAGCTACAGCGCCAGGGAGCGCGAGAGACAGTCAGTATTGATCGAGCGAGAGAGGTAGTAGAGTCAAGGAGAGTATGAGAGAGAATGAGTAAAGAGTATAGTAGTAGATGAGCGCGGAGAAAGATGAAGCGGACCCTTCGAGAGAAAGAGATGAGAGAGAGAGAGAATTGAGTAAGGAAGTGAGATAAGAGAGAGAGTATATAAGAGATGAGATAAGAGAGTAGGAGCCGTGCGTTTACAAGAGGAGAGATGAGAGTGAGAGAGAGAAGAAGAGAGAGAGAGAGAGAGAGGTAGGAGAGAGAGAGAGAGAGAGAGAGAGAGAGAGAGAGAGACAGAGAGAGAGACAGAGAGAGAGAGAGACAGAGAGAGAGAAAAAAAAAAGAGAGATAGATTAGATAGACAGATAGATAGAGATTAAAAAGAAGACAGAGAGAGAAAAAAAAGAAAAGAAATACATATATAGAGAGAAAGAAAGACCACACAGACAAGAAGATTAACGAGTAGAGGGAAGAGGGGAGAGGACGAGAGAGGAGCGAGACAGCCAGAAAGGAATGCGGAGAAGGACGCGAGCAAAGATTGGGGGAGGAAGATATTGCAAGGCCGGGAGAGGAGCGTGACGGAGGGATGCGAGTCCTGGAGCAATGTGAGTGTGTGTTTGTTTGTTTGTGTGTTGGGAAGGGGAGTATGTGAGAGAGAGAGAGAGAGAGAGAGAGAGTGTGTGTTGGGAAGGTGTGTGTGTGTGTGTGTGTGTGTGTGTGTGTGTGTGTGTGTGTGTGTGTGTGTGTGTGTGTGTGTGTGTGTGTGTGTGTGTGTGTGTGTGTGTGTGTGTGTGTGTGTGTGTGTGTGCGTGTTGGGAAGGGGAGTGTGTGTGTGTTGGGAAGGGGAATGTGTGTGTGTGTTTGTGTGTGTGTGTGTGTTTTGGGAAGGGGAGTGTGTGTGTGTGTGTGTATTTGTTTGTGTGTGTGTATGAGTGTGTGTGTGTGTGTGTGTGTGTGTGTGTGTGTGTGTGTCGGGAAGGGGTCTGTGAGTGTGTTGAGTGTGTTGGGAGGGTCATGTGTGTGTTTGCGTGAGTGTGAGTGTGAGTTTGAGTGTGTTTATATGCGAGTAAATGAGGTCAGTATTTTTTATTCTTTATTTGTATTTCTATATAACCGATTACCTATCATCGGTATATAAAATAAAGACATATCAATAGACGAATAAAGATAATGATAGATAGATATGATAACAAATACAAAGAACCAATAGATAGTTCATGTTGATATTCAATTAGACAAAGATAAGGGGGATACGTGAGTAAATAAACTAACTGATGAAAGCTGCTCGATGGAGAGGGTGAAAAGAGCGACAGAGATAGAGAGAAAGAGGAGAAGAAAAGGTGGAAGAAAAGGTGGAAGAGAGAGGGGGAAGAGAAGAAAAGAAAGAATAAAAGAAAAGGTGGAAGAGAGAAGGGAAAGAGACGAAGAAAAGGGGGAAGAGAGAAGGGAAAGAGGAGAAGAAAATGTGGAAGAGAGAAGGGAAAGAGAAGAAGAAAAGGGGGAAGAGAGAAGGGAAAGAGAAGAAGAAAAGGTGGAAAAGAGAAGGGAAAGAGAAGAAGAAAAAGGGGGAAGAGAGAAGGGAAAGAGAAGAAGAAAAGGGGGAAGAGAGAAGGGAAAGAGAAGAAGAAAAGGGGGAAGAGAGAAGGGAAAGAGAAGAAGAAAAGGTGGAAGAGAGAAGGGAAAGAGAAGAAGAAAAGGTGGAAGAGAGAAGGGAAAGAGAAGAAGAAAAGGTGGAAGAAAAGGTGGAAGAGAGAGGGGAAAGAGAAGAAGAAAAGGTGGAAGAGAGAAGAAGAAAAGGGGGAAGAGAGAAGGGAAAGAGAAGAAGAAAAGGGGGAAGAGAGAAGGGAAAGAGAAGAGGAAAAGGTGGAAGAGAGAAGGGAAAGAGAAGAAGAAAAGGGGGAAGAGACGAGGAAAGAGAAGAAGAAAAAGGGGAAGAGAGAAGGAAAAGAGAAGAAGAAAATGGTGAATAGAGAAGAGAAAGAATAGAAGAAAAGAGGGAAGAGAGAAGGGAAAGAGAAGAAGAAAAGGTGGGAAAGAGAAGAAGAAAAGGTGGAAAAGAGAAGGGAAAGAGAAGAAGAAAAGGTGGAAGAGAGAAGGGAAAGAGAAAAAGAAAAGGAGGAAGTGAGAAGGGAAAGAGAAGAAGAAAAGGTAGAAGAGAGAAGGAAAAGAAAAGAAGAAAAGGGGGAAGAGAGAAGGGAAAGAGAAGAAGAAAAGGTGGAAGAGAGAAGGGAAAGAGAAGAAGAAAAGGGGGAAGAGAGAAGGGAAAGAGAAGAAGAAAAGGGGGAAGAGAGAAGGGAAAGAGAAGAAGAAAAGGTGGAAGAGAGAAGGGAAAGAGAAGAAGAAAAGGGGGAAGAGAGAAGGGAAAGAGAAGAAGAAAAGGTGGAAGAGAGAAGGGAAAGAGAAGAAGAAAAGAGGGAAGAGAGAAGGGAAAGAGAAGAAGAAAAGGTGGAAGAGAGAAGGGAAAGAGAAGAAGAAAAGGTGGAAGAGAGAAGGGAAAGAGAAGAAGAAAAGGGGGAAGAGAGAAGGGAAAGAGAAGAAGAAAAGAGGGAAGAGAGAAGGGAAAGAGAAGAAGAAAAGGTGGAAGAGAGAAGGGAAAGAGAAGAAGAAAAGAGCGACAGAAATAGAGAGAAAGAGAAGAAGAAAAGGAGGAAGAGAGAAGGGAAAGAGAAGAAGAAAAGGTGGAAGAGAGAAGGGAAAGAGAAGAAGAAAAGAGGGAAGAGAGAAGGGAAAGAGAAGAGGAAAAGGGGGAAGAGAGAAGGGAAAGAGAAGAAGAAAAGGAGGAAGAGAGAAGGGAAAGAGAAGAGTAAAAGGTGGAAGAGAGAAGGGAAAGAGAAGAAGAAAAGGTGGAAGAGAGAAGGGAAAGAGAAGAAGAAAAGGAGGAAGAGAGAAGGGAAAGAGAAGAAGAAAAGGGGGAAGAGAGAAGGGAAAGAGAAGAAGAAAAGAGGGAAGAGAGAAGGGAAAGAGAAGAAGAAAAGGAGGAAGAGAGAAGGGAAAGAGAAGAAGAAAAGGGGGAAGAGAGAAGGGAAAGAGAAGAAGAAAAGGGGGAAGAGAGAAGGGAAAGAGAAGAAGAAAAGGGGGAAGAGGGAAGGGAAAGAGAAGAAGAAAAGAGGGAAGAGAGAAGGGAAAGAGAAGAAGAAAAGGGGGAAGAGAGAAGGGAAAGAGAAGAAGAAAAGGGGGAAGAGGGAAGGGAAAGAGAAGAAGAAAAGGGGGAAGAGAGAAGGGAAAGAGAAGAAGAAAAGGGGGAAGAGGGAAGGGAAAGAGAAGAAGAAAAGAGGGAAGAGAGAAGGGAAAGAGAAGAAGAAAAGGGGGAAGAGGGAAGGGAAAGAGAAGAAGAAAAGAGGGAAGAGAGAAGGGAAAGAGAAGAAGAAAAGGGGGAAGAGAGAAGGGAAAGAGAAGAAGAAAAGGGGGAAGAGAGAAGGGAAAGAGAAGAAATGGTTGAAGAAAGAAAAATGGAGAAATGAAAGAATTTAAACAAGAAAAAAATAAAGTTAGAAAGATGGAAAATTGAAGAAGAAATAAAAGTGCAGAGAAGAAAGAAAGAAAGAGGAGAGAGAGAGAGACAAAGGAAATAAAAAACAAGACGGAGTAGAAAAACAAAATAAAAATGAAAAAGAAAAACACAAGTAGAGAACAAAGCTTAAGAAGTGGAAAAAAAACAAAGTGGAGAGAAAAAAAGAAAAGGAAAATAAAGAAGAAAAGGTGGAAAAACAAGTCAAGTAAAGACAAAAGAAAAGTGAATATAATAAACAAGGTCGAAAGAGAGAGAGAGAGAGAGAGAGAGAGAGAGAGAGAGAGAGAGAGAGAGAGAGAGAGAGAGAGAGAGAGAGAGAGAGAGAGAGAGAGAGAGAGAATAGAGATTTTTTTTTTTTTTAGAAGGAACACAAGTGAAGAAAAAAGGAAGACAAGACAAATGGATAAAATTAAAAATAGGAAACAAATGGAGAAGGAAGAACAATTTAAGAAAAGGCAAAGTAAAGAAAATAAAAAAAATAACCCAAATGCAATAAAACGGCACTGTTAACAAAAAATGTAGTAATTAAACAAATGAAAAAAAAAGTGAAGAAAGAAAAAAAAAAGTATAGAATAAAGACAACAAACAAACAAACGCAAAAATTGTCAAAAACATAACCAAAACTGCACCAAAAGAACAACTACACAAAAGCTAAAGCAAAGTGGCAAATGGAAAGGATGCCGTACACAGCTGTACATAACTTAGCGCTACTGAACGCAAACAAAAGAGAATAAATTGTTTGGTAATAAATGCTTTATAATAAATGAACGAGTATTGGAAACGGAGGATTAAAAAAAGAAAAGAAAAAAAGGCCAGAGTGATGGAAAGTGAGGGGAGAAGAAATGTGCATGAGGGGAACGGAGAATGAGTGGCGAATAACAGTAAACAGAGGGATGAGAAGAATGAGCTGAGAGAGAGAGAGAGAGAGAGAGAGAGAGAGAGAGAGAGAGAGAGAGAGAGAGAGAGGGGGGGGAGGGAGGGGGAGAGAGGGGGGGGAGAGAGAGAGAGAGAGAGAGAGAGAGAGAGAGAGAGAGAGAGAGAGAGAGAGAGAGAGAGAGAGAGAGAGAGAGAGAGAGAGAGAGGGGGGGGGGGGGAGGAGAGAGAGAGAGAGAGAGAGAGGAGAGAGAGGAGAGAGAGAGAAGAAAAGAGAGAGAGAGAGAGAGGGGGAGGGAGAGGGAAGAGGGGGGGAGAGAGAGAGAGAGAGAGAGAGAGAGAGAGAGAGAGAGAGAGAGAGAGAGAGAGAGAGAGAGAGAGAGAGAGGAGAGGGGGGGGGGGGGAGGAGAGAGAGAGGAGAGAGAGAGAGAGAGAGAGAGAGAGAGAGAGAGAGAGAGAGAGAGAGAGAGAGAGAGAGAGAGAGAGAGAGAGAGAGAGGGAGAGGGACGGGGGGAGGAAGGGAGGGAGGGATGGGGAGGGAAAAGGGAGAGGGAGGGAGGGAAAAGGGAGAGGGAGGGAGGGATAGGGAGGGAAAAGGGAGATGGAGGGAGGGAAAAGGGAGAGGGAGGGGGGAGGGAGAGGGAGAGGGAGAGTGAGAGCGAGAGAGAGAAACGAGAAAAAGAGAGAGAAGAAAGAGAGAAAGAGACAAGATAGAGAGACAGACAAGAAAGAGAGAAAGAGAGGAGAAAAAAAAGAAAAAGGGAAAGAGGGAAAGATAGAAAGAGAGGAAGAGAAACAAAAAAAGAGAGAAAGAGAGAGAAAGCATTTTATGCAGATAGCAAAGGTAATTTGACGGAGGGGAGGGGAGGAGTGGGGGGGCGGGGGGGGGAGGCGAAAAAATAGGTGGATAAAAGAGGGAGAAAATGGAAAAGGGTGATGATGAGGGTGTTCACATAAAAGGGGAAAATAACACGTCGTCTGTTAGAGAGGGGAATGGGGTGAAATAGGGAGGAGGGGGGAAGGGAGAGGGGGTGGGGGGACGAGAAGAATCCGGGGCAGGGTGCTTAGGGGATGGGAGATTGGGGGGGGGGGGGGGAGGAAGGAAAAGCAGGGGGGGGAGGGGGGGGGGGGGGGGGGGAAGTGAGAGTAAAGAGAGGTTGGGGAGAGGGAGAAGAAAATGTGGGGTATATATATTATACATATACATACATATTTACATACATTATATATAATTATATATATATATGAATATATAAATATATAAACATATATATATATAAATATAAATATACACACACACACACACACACACACACACACACACACACACACATATATATATATATATATATATATATATATATATATATATATATATATATATATACTATATATATAATATATATATATCTATATATATATATATATATATATATGTATATATATATATATATATATATATATATATGTATATATATATATATATAGATATAGATATATATAGATATATATAGATATATATATATAGGCAGAGATAAAGTGAGAGAGAGAGAGAGAGAGAGAGAGAGAGAGAGAGAGAGAGAGAGAGAGAGAGAGAGAGACAAAGAGAGAGAGAGGGGGGGCAGAGAAAGAGAGAGGGAGAGAAAGAGAGAGAGAGAGGAAGAGAGAAATAGAGAGAGAGAAAGAGAGAGAGAGCGGGAGGGGGGAGGGAGGGAGAGATGGAGGGAGGGAGGGACGGAGGGAGGGAGGGAGGGAGAGACGGAGGGAGGGAGGGAGGGAGGGAGGGAGGGAGGGAGGGAGGGAGGGAGGGAGGGAGGGAGGGAGGGAGGGAAGGAGGAAGGGAGGGAGAGAGGGAGGGAGACAGAGAGACAAAGAGAGAGGAGAACGAGAAAGGAGAGAAAGAGAGA
>NW_028234975.1:25000-30995 GCF_977035675.1 Penaeus japonicus | reverse complement strand
CACAAGCAACACACATAAAAAAGAACAAAATAAAAAAAGCAAACAACAAAAAAACAAGCAAACACACTAAAGACAAGCAAAAAACACAAAAAGAAAAGCAAAACACATAAACACAAGCAAACACACATAAAAAAGCAAACCACAAAAAACAAAAGCAAACCCCACTAAAACACAAGCAAAACCATAAACACAAGAAAAACACACAACACAAGCAAACCAAAAAAAACCAAAACCAAAAACACAACAAACCCACATAAAACAAGAAAAACAAATAAACAAGCAAACACACATAAAACAAGCAAACACCTAAAAAAGCAAACACACTAAACAAGCAAAACACAAAAAAACAAGCAAACACACTAAACACAAGCAAACACACATAAAACAACAAAAAATAAACAAAAGCAAAAAACAAGAAACCACACAAAACAACCAAAAACACATAAACCAGCAAAAACCACCCAAAAGCGCAACACAAAAACCCAAAACCCAAACACACATAAACAAAGCAAACACACCCCAAACACCTTAAACATAAACACCCTTTAAAAAGCCCCATAAACATGTACACAAATGTAATGTACACATAAGCTGTACACGGGCGCATCACAACAGAACCACAACACCCTACAAACACAAGCAAACAAAATGCAAAAAAAAACAGTATTCAAATTACAAAATTAATCTGGTCCTCTCACTAATTAAAACCATTACTTTATTAATTCTTTCATTATTTATTAAGTTGCATTCATTGCTTAGAATATCCCTTTAAAAATTTGCATGGAGATCATCCCTGTCATTTTTTTTTTTTTTTTTATTTTTTTTTATTTATTTTTTATTTTTATATTAAATTTTTTTATTTTTTTTATAAAAACTTTAAAAATAAATGATTATAATACTTTTCCAAAATCTCTGCTATACCAAAAGTACGATGAAAAACAAAATGCATTTTTCCCAAAATCCCGACCGTGGGGTAGACAGCCCACGGATGGTTCTGACAAGGTGCGACCCCTCTTCTCTCTCCCTTTTTCTCTCTCTCTCTCTCTCTTTCTCGTCTCTTCCCTTTTCTCTCTCTCTCTTCTCTTCTCTCTCTCCCCTTTTCTCTCTTCTCTTATTCTCTCTCTCTCCTTCTTCTCCTCACTTCTCTCTCCCCATTTCTCTCTCTCTCTCTCTCCCTTTTTCTCTCTTCCTTTCTCCTCTCCTCTTCTCTCCTTCTCTCTCTCCTTCCTTCCTTCTCTCCTTCTCCCCTCTCTCTCTCCTTTTCTTTCTCTCCTTCTCTCCTTTCTCTCCTTTCTCTTCTCCTTCTCTCCTTCTCTCTCTCTCTCTCTCTCTCTCCCTTCTCTCTCTCTCCTCTCTCTCTTCTCTCTCTTTCCTTTCTTCTCTCTCTCCTTCTCTTCTTCTCCTCTCTCTTTTCTTTCTTCTCTCTGCTTCTCTTCCTTCTTCTCTCTCCTTCTATCTCTTCCTTTTCCTTCTCTCTCCTCTTCTCCTTCTTTTTCTCTCTCTCTTCCTTCTCTCTCTCTCTCTATCCTTCTTCTCTTCTCTCCTTCTCTCTTTTCTCTCTCCCCTTTCTTCTCTCTCTCTCTCTCTTTCTTTCCTTTTCTCTTTCTCCTTCTCTCTCTCTCTCTCCTTCCTTTCCCCCCTTTCTCTCTTTCTCTCTCTCTCATCCCTGTCATCTATTTTTTTTTCTCTCTCTCTCCTTTTTCTCTTTTTCTCCTTTTCTTCCTTTTCATTTCTTTTCTTTTCTCTCTCTCTTCCTCTCTCCTTTTCTCTCTCTTTATCCTGTCATCTATTTTTCTCTCTTCCTCCCCCCCCTGATTATTTCTTTGCCCTCCCCCCCCTGTTTATTATCTTTTTTGTCTATTTTTATTTTTTTTTATCTGTCTATTTATTTTATTTTTTTAAATTTATTTTTTTTATTTATTTTTTTTATTTATTTTGTACTTTTTTTTTTATTTATTTTTTTATTCTGTCTTTTTTTATCTGCCCTTTTATTTTCTGTCCCTTTTTTTATCTATCTCTTCATCTATCTGCCTTTTTTCTTTTCTCTTAAGAGATAAGAGGGAGGGGAGGGGAGGGAGGAAGGGAAGGAGAGGGGGAAAGAGGAAGAAGAGGAGGGGGGGGGGAAGGGAGGGGGAAGAAGGAGAAGGGAAAAAAGGGGGGTGGGTGGGAAAGGAAGGGAAAGAGGAAGATAAGGGGGAGGGGAAGGAGAAGGGAAAGAGGGGAGATAGGGGAAGAGAAGGGGGAGGGGGGATGGGGAAGGAGGAGGGAAAGAGGAGGGGAAGGAGGAAGGGGATGAAAAGAGAAAGCGAACGAACAGGCAGATAATGTAGAAGTAAACCATCAGCTGGCACTAGGTATAACCAGCTTGCTGGCAACGTTATAAACCCACCACTGAGAGCATTTTGTTTAAAACACTCGATGCCCTGGTTGTGACCCGGTGGATAAGAGACGGGACGTTCACGTGCCATGGTCTTTATTGTGGACTGTTAATACACCGAGCTGTTCGCTCTAGTCGGTTGTCTGACCTCTCTGTCCTGATCTGTCTCTCTGTGATCCTTACATGTCCTTAAGTACCATTAGTCACTTTCTACGCCCTGGGGCCCTTCCCTTTAACAAAAAACAGCTGCCTTTTAAAAAGACTAGTGTTCGAGGCGGAAAGAACACAGGAGCAGGAAGCGTCAGGTCAAAACACCATGCCATGATATTGCATTGAATTAAGTAGACATACATGATCAATGTCTTGGGTCAAATTAATATCAGTATCAGTGCCTTACAAAATGGAAGTAGGAGGAGGAGGGGAAGATAAGAGGGAGGTGGGTGGAGAAGAGAAAGAGGAGGTGTAGAAGGGAAAAAAACTATGGGAAGAAGATAAGGACGAAGGGGAGGAGTGATACGCAGGGAAGAGGAAGGGGAGAAGGGAAAAAAGGTAGGAGAAAGGGGAAAAAAAGGGGGGAAGGAGGAGTGGGAGAAGGAAAATGAAAAGAAGGGAGAAGGGGAAAGAGAGGAAGGGGAATGTTATATGTTTGGGTAAATATAGAGATGTATAGAGAAAGATAGTTCGAAAGAGGGATAGGGAATAGGGGGAATAAAAAGAGAGTCAGTTAAAACAGATAGAGAGATAGGAAAAAAAGAAAGAGGGATTAAAGATAAGAGATATGAAGATAGATGTAGAGGAAGAAAGATAGATAGGAAAGGGAGAGAAAAGACAAGAGAGATAAAAAATAGTAAAAGACAAAAGATAGGAGACAGAAGACAGGTAAGTAGATGTCTTAATACAAACAGACAAGTAACTGAAGTAAATTAAATGGCATTCCTTTGTTTTTATCTTAATTTATTTAAATTTTATTTTTTAAATTTCTTATCATGATACTCCCCTTTTTAAAAAAGTGGTTTTAAACTAAAGAAGAATTATCTAAAATTAATAATAATAAAAAGTTGTAAGAAAAGTGGAATACAGAAGTGGCAATAGGAAAAAACCAAAAAACAGAACATATTCACCAATTTTTTGATATGAAAAACAAGATATTGGAGTCTTGAAAAAACGCAAAGGGAGATTTCTTCCTTCATTCAGAACTGATTCCCTTACGGAACCTATTTCCCGGACAAAATAGGTTTAGAAAAAATCAAAAAAATGTTCATGGGGAGTCTACACGTTCCGGTCTCCAAAGAGGCTGTGAGGCAAAAATAGGTTAGGTATTATCTATTGAGTATTAAGTGCAAATTTATTTATTATCTTAATAG
Source organism: Penaeus japonicus (assembly GCF_977035675.1). Taxonomy (NCBI): domain Eukaryota; kingdom Metazoa; phylum Arthropoda; class Malacostraca; order Decapoda; family Penaeidae; genus Penaeus; species Penaeus japonicus. The sequence goes on along the minus strand of NW_028234975.1, from coordinate 27,254 downwards.
TATATGCGAGTACTCGTGAAAGGGGTTTTCCCGGTACATGGCCTTGGGGCTCCACTGTAAGGAAATACCCTTTAAAATTAACACGAAACTAAAAAGAGAAAACTCTTGTCCCGTTGGGAATGAAATGGAAAAAAATGTAAAACATAAAGTTATTCTTTGGGTAAAAAAACAGGGTCTTTTGTTTTTGAAGAGTAAATTTGGTAAGGAGTGGGATGCATTGTAGTATCATTTAAGAAAAGGTTATACTAATACTTTAGATATGCCATATAGATCATGATTATAGGGATATAAAAGGATAGCAGGAAAATATAAAAATTACATTTGTTTATTGTTTATCTTCTTGAGGGAAAACAAAAAAGAAAATTTAAAAGAAAATAACTATTTCCTTCCCCATTGTTCTTCCTCCCCAAAAAGGACAAAAAATTTTGCCAAGAGTCTTTAGGCTCACTGGTCGCCCTTCCGAGGCGAGCTAACACGGCGGGGGGTCACGCCCAGGCCGCACCGGGAAAAAATTTGGTCCTGGCGGCGCTAGTTTAAGATTGTCCCTGCGGGTTTGGGGGAGGCTCGTCCCGGGCCTTTTTTGCCCTGCTTGGGGGGGCTCGCCCTGCCTGTAAATTGGGGAGCTCGCCCCGCTGGGGTTGGGGAGGCTGCCCCTGCCTGTCTTGGGGGGGTGTCCCTGCCTGTGTTTGGGGAGGCTCGTCGTTTGGCACTGGTCCCCGACCCCTGCTCCTCTCGCAGAAGACTGGGGGAGGCAAAGAGCCTCTGAGGTCGAGGGCTGGCCAGCGCTCGCCGCCCCCAGACCCCCCCTGGGAAAAGGTTTCATTTTATAAACATGGATTTTGGGTTTTCCCCAATTTTTTTTTATTCATTTAAAATTAAAAAAATTTTTAAATAAAAAAAGCACTAAAACCCACAGTCATTTACGCACTGCAGGGCACACAAAAAAATGGCAAAAAACCCCATACAACAAACACGACCTTAAAAAAAATTTAAATATTATTTATAAAATTATATATATATTTTTATATATATATATATTTTTAATTTGTGTGGAAGGGTTGTGTGTGTTGGTGTGTTGGGGTGTGTGTGCTTAAATTTTTTAAAAAAAATTTATATTTTTTATTTTTATTTTATAAAATATAAATAATATAATTTTCAAAATATTTTAAAAATATATATTATAAAATATATTTAATATTTTTTTAAAAATTTTAATTTAAATAATAAATAATTTTTTAAATATATAACATTTTATAATTTTTATAAAAAAAAATAAAAAAAAAAAAATTTAATAATGAAAAAAACGAGGAGAGGAGAGAAGAGAGAGAGAGAGAGAGAGCAACATTATTAAAGGGATTACAAAATACTTGCCTCTGACCCTCCCCCTAAAAACCCTCTATCCTTATTAGGGAATGAAATTGTCTCATCTTCCGTTCTTGCATCGTAACTGTCTCTGAAAAAAGACAACCTTATCATATCCTATGTAGGCTTACATCCCCCCCTGTTTATTTTCTATAACACCTAATGCCCTCTTTCTTTCCCTTACTAAACACATACTTTATATACTTCTATCTTCAAACACGTACTTCATTTCTCTATCCCTTACACCCTCTTCTTGTCTTACAAAGAAATAATTCTAGCAAAAGAATCAGTGCTTTCCCCTTTTCCTTAGGGTTCAGTTTTTGAAATACCCCGATCGCCAAGAGAGGGGCTTTGAGCAAGGTCCGGGACATCAGCCTGAAACAGTGGGGTTCCTTTCCTCTTTTTTTTCTCTTTTTTTTTATTGTTATTGTTTTCTGGTGAGGAAGTCAAATTTTTTTTCAATCTATGATCTATGAACATAAATTGAGGGCAGTTCTTTAAATTTTGTCCATGTGCCCTTTTTGGGCAACTAAACTGAGTTTTGTCTAATTTCTTAGGAAAAAATTTAGTCATTTTTGATTCTTGTTTTTTGGGCTTTTTTATCACCTTTATTTATTTGTTTTTATTTCATCTTTTAAAATTATTATATCTTATGATATTTTTTTTCTTCGATGTAATATGTACTTCTGAATTGTTTTTTGCATATAGGTAAAATATTTACGTGGTGTTTGTAGAGATGTTATAAAGGCATTGATACAGAAAAAAGATATACAGGTAAAATGTTTTTTATGGTTATCTCTCTGAGTGTCCTTACCTCCGCTCGCTTCAGGTGGCTTCTCTCTCCCCCCGTTTCCTCTCGGTCTCTGGCATTTCGCCAGCGGGTTTCTCCCTA
>NW_028234975.1:20000-22500 GCF_977035675.1 Penaeus japonicus | reverse complement strand
AGTGCGCAGCGACGAGCCTCCCCAAACAGCAGGCAGGGACGAGCCTCCCCAAGCAGCAGGCAGGGACGAGCCTCCCCAAGCAGCAGGCAGGGACGAGTCTCCCCAAGCAGCAGGCAGGGTCGAGCCTCCCCAAGCAGCAGGCAGGGTCGAGCCTCCCCAAGCAACAGGCAGGGACGAGCCTCCCCAAGCAGCAGGCAGGGACAATCTTAAACTAGCAGCCGCCAAGGACCATTCTTCAGGTGCGGCCTAGGGGCGTGACCCTTGCCGTGTTAGCTCGCCCTCGGAAGGGAGCGACCAGTGAGCTCTAAAGACTCTTCGGCAGAAATTATGTTTGTCTTTTGGAGAGGAAGAGACAATGGAGAAGGAAATAGTGTAGTTTTCTTTCAACTTTATCTGTTTTGTTTTCCCTCAAGAAGATAAAACATAAGCAAATGTATATTTTCATATGTTTCCTGTCTATCCTTTCATATCCCTATAGATACATGATCATATATGAGCATATCTATAAGTATTAGTATAACCTTTTCTTGAATGATACTAGCAATGCATGCCATCTCCTTACCTTATGTTACTCTTCTAAAACAGAAAGACCTCTGGTTCTTTTACCCAAAGAATAACCTTTATGTTTATTACATGTTTATTACTCATTTCATTCCCAACGGGACAAAGAGATTTGCTCATTTGAGCTTCGTGTTAATGTTCAAGTATTTCCTCTACAAGTGAGAGTCCAAGGCCATGTACCTGAGAACCCCCTTTGCACTGAGTACTCGCATATACTTATTAGATGATATTGAATCATTTGCACTTAATACTCAATAGATAATACCTATACCTATTTTGCCTCACAGCCTCTTTGGGGAGACCGGGAACGTGTAGACTGCCCATGAACATGTGTTTGATTTTTTCTAAACCTATTTTGTCCTGTGGTGTAATAGGTTCCGTAACGGAATCAGTTCTGAATGAAAGGAATGGAAATCTCTGTTGCGTGTTTCAAGACTCTCAATATCTTGTTTTTCATATCAATAAAATTGGGTGAATATGTTCTGTTTTCTTAGATTTTTCCTATTTGCCACTTCTGTATTCCTACTTTTCTTACAACTTTTATTTATTACTATTAATTTTTAGATAATTATCATTCATTTAGTTTAATCCACTGTTTAGAGTGGATCATGAATTGAGAAATTAAATTAAATCAAATTAATTAAGATAAAAACAAAATGAATGCATTTACATTTCCACTTCAGTTACTTGTCTGTTGTATTAAGACATCTACTTACCTGTCTATCTGTCTCCATATCTTTTTGTCTTTTCATCTATATTTTTATCTCTCTTGTCTATCTCTACCTTCCTATCTATCTTTCTTCCTCTACATCTATCTTCATATCTCTGTATCTTATCCCTCTTTCTTCCTATCTCTCTATCTGTTTTATCTGACTCTCTTCTTATTCCCCTCTATTCCTATCTCCTCTTTCGAACTATCTTTCTCTATACATCTCTATATTTACACACAGCATATAACTATTTCCTCTTCCTCCTCTTTCTCTTCTCCCTTCCTATTACATTTTCCCTTCTCCACATTCTCCTTCCCCCTTATTTTCCTCTTTCTCCTACTTTTTCCCTTCTCCCCTTCCTCTTCCTGCGTATTCACTCCTCCCCTTCGTCCTTATCTTCTTACTTTTAGTTTTTCCCTTCTGCACCTACTCTTTCTCTTCTCCACCCCCTCCCTCTTATCTTCCTCCTCATCCTCCTACTTTCCATCTGTCAGGCACTGATACTGATATTATGTGACCCAAGACATTGATCATGTATGTCTACTTAATTCAATGCAATATCGATGGCAGTGTGTTTTGACCTGACGCTTCCTGTCTCCTGTGTTCGTTTCCGCCTCGGAACACTAGTCTTTAAAGGCAGCTGTTTTTGTTAACGGAAGGCCCGAGGCGTAGAAAGTGACTAAATGGTACTTAAGGACATGTAAGGATCACAGAGAGACAGATCAGGACAGAGAGGTCAGACAGACAGACTAGAGCGAACAGCTCGGGTGTATTAACAGTCCACAATAAAGACCATGGCACGTGAACGTCTGTCTCTTATCCACCGGATCACAACCAGGGCATCGAGTGGTTATAACAACTGCTCTCAGTGGTGGGTTATAACTGTGGCCAGCAAGCTGGTTATAACTAGTGCCAGCTGATGGTTTACTTCTACCTTATCTGCCTCTTCCTTCGCTTTCTCTTCTCATCCCCTTTCTCCTTCCCCTCCTCTTTCCCTTCCTCCTTCCCATCCCCCTCCCCCTTCTCTTCCCCTTCCTCCTCCCTCTTTCCCTTCTCCTTCCCCTCCCCCTTATCTTCCTCTTTCCCTTCTCTCTCCCCCCCCCTCCCTTTTTCCCTTCTCCTTCTTCTCCTACTTCCCCCCCCCCCTTATCTTCCTCTTTCCCGTCTCCTTCCCTTCCTCCCTCCCCTCCCCATCCCTCTTATCTTCTTATAGAGAGAGATAAAGGCAG
>NW_028234975.1:0-5000 GCF_977035675.1 Penaeus japonicus | reverse complement strand
TTATTCACATTCACATTCTTGTCATTCTCACTCACATTCAACTTCTCACTGTTATTCTCATTCACATTCACCTTCTCATTGTCATTCTCACTCACATTCACCTTCTTTTCATTCTCATTCACATTCACCTTATCATTGTCATTTTCACTCACATTCACCTTTTCATTGTCATTCTAACTCACATTCACCTTCGCATTGTCATTCTCACACACATTCAACTTCTCACTGTCATCCTTACTAATATTCACCTTCTCATTGTCACTCTCACTCACATTCACCTTCTCATTGTCACTCTCACTCACATTCACCTTCTCATGTTGATTCTCACTCACATTCACCTTCTCATTGTCATTCTCACTCACATTCACCTTCTCATTGGCATTTTCACTCACATTCACCTTCTCATTATCATTCTCACTCATATTCACCTTCTTGATATCATTCTCACTCACATTCACCTTCTCATTATCATTTTCACTAGCACTCACCTTCTCATTGTCATTCTCACTCGCATTCACCTTCTCATTATTATTCTCACTCACATTCACCTTCTCATTGTCATTATCATTCATATTAACCTTCTCATTGTCATTCTCATTTACATTCACCTTCTCATTGTCATCCTTACTCACATTCACCTTCTCAATGTCATTCTCATTCATTCACCTTCTCATTGTCATTCTCACTCATTCACCTTCCCATTGTCATTCTTACTCACATTCACCTTCTCATTGTTATCCTCACTCACATTCACCTTCTCACTGTCATTCTCACTTACATTCACCTTCTCATTGTCATTCTCACTCACATTTACCTTCTCATTGTCATTTTCACTCACATTCACCTTCTCATTATCATTCTCACTCATATTCACCTTCTTGTTATCATTCTCACTCACATTTACCTTCTCATTGCCATTCTCACGCACATTCACCTTTTCATTGTCATTCTCATTCATATTAACCTTCTCATTGTCATTCTCATTCACATTCACCTTCTCATTGTCATTCTCACTCACATTCACCTTCTCATTGTCATTCTCACTCATTCACCATCTCATTGTCATTCTCACTCATTCACCTTCTCATTGTCATTCTCACTCACATTCACCTTCCCATTGTCATTCTTACTCAGATTCACCTTCTCATTGTCATTCTCACTTATATTCACCTCATTTTCATTTTCACTCACATTTACTTTCTCATTTTCATTCTCACTCGCATTCATCTTCTTATGTCATTCTCACTCACATTCAACTTCTCGGGTACATTCTCACTCACATTCACCTTCCCATTGTCATTCTAACTCATTCACCTTCTCATTATTATTCTAACTCTTTTATTCTCTCATTGTCATTCTCACTCACATTCACCTGCTCATTGTCATTCTCACTCACATTCACCTGCTCATTGTCATTCTCACTCACATTCACCTTCTCAATGTCATTCTCACACATTCACATTCACCTTCTCACTGTCATTATAACTCACATTCACCCTCTTATTGTCATTCTCACTCACATTCACCATCTCATTGTCATTGTCATTCACATTCTCACTTTCATTTTCACTCACATTCACCTTCTCATTGTCATTCTCACTCACATTCACCTTCTCATTGCCATTCTCACTCACATTCACCTTCTCATTGTCATTCTCACTCACATTCACCTTCTCACTGTCATTATCATTCACATCCACCTTCTCATTGTCATTCTCATTCAAATTCACCTTCTCATTGTCATTCTCACTGACATTCACCTTCTCATTGTCATCCTCACTCACATTCACCTTCTCATTGCCATTCTCACTCACATTCACCTTCTCATTTTCATTCTCACTCACATTCACCTTCTCATTGTCATTTTCTCTCACATACACCTTCTCATTGCTATTCTCACTCACATTTACCTTCTCATTGTCATTCTCACTCACATTCACCTTCTTATTATCATTCTCACTCATATTCTCCTTATTATCATTCTCACTCACATTCACCATCTCATTGTCATTCTCACTCATATTCACCTTCTTATTATCATTCTCGCTCACATTCACCTTATTATCATTTTCACTCACATTCACCTTCTCATTGTCATTCTCACTCTCATTCACCTTCGCATTGTCATCCTCACTTCCCTTCTCACGCTCATTACTCACAAACAGACGTCTAACACAAGCATCTTCCTCCCTCAGGTCGGACTCCCTTACACTTTGCTTCCGAGAACGGCCATCTTGCTGTTGCAGAGACGATCCTCGAGAAGGGCGGAGAAGTGAACGCCAAGACTATGATTGGTAAGGCGATTGGAAAGCGAGTGACTTCTTAAAGGCACCAGAAGAATTTTGCTTTAGTTTCTTTTGTCTTCTTTGTCTTTATGGAATTTTATAATAATTATTGTTATAATTTAATAAGGGAATCTTTATCATCTTTTATCATTAATTTTATTGATATTTATTTCTTTATTCTATGAATTTTTCAATGAAATATTTTCATAGATTATTTTATAACTAAGAAAAAAATAGATTTTTCTATATTTCTTTATACTATAAATGTTATAATGATTAGTTATGATAATTATGATAATAATAAGTATGATCATCTTAATTATTACTGACATTGTCATTATTATTTTCCTGATTATTTATAAGAAATATGATCATCCTGATCATCAATCATAATCATCATCAATGGTGCTATTCATATTATCATTATTATTTCATTACTATAACTATCATTGTTACTCCCATTTCTATTAAATTATCAATTGTTATCATCCTTCTTCTTCTCATTATTGTTATTTTGATGGTGATCCTGTTCTTGTTCTCCTACATGCTTTTGTTGGTGGTGTTGTTGCGAGGTCTTTGTCAGTGATGACAAAGACAATGATGATAATGGAGAAAGTAATGGCAACAAAAGCAACAACAATAATGATGATAATGAAAAGTTTCATAATGTTGATGGTGGTAATGATAACAATATTAATGATAAAGTAATCATCACTGATAATGTTGATGATAACACTTTCATGATGATAATAGAACTAATGATAATGGTAATGACATATTTATGATAACAATGATAATAATAATGGTGATGATGAATAATGATAGTAATAAATTTAGAAATATAAAAGTTTAGTTAAGTCCCCCAGAACGGCGGGTCCGTTTTCTTTGACATACGTAATGTCTGCCATGTTCCACCAATATTTGATGTTTTTTATTTTACGCTTATTTACTACAAGAAAGACATGTTTTGTTTATGTTACACCATTTATCAGGTGTATGTTTTTCCATTATGAAGACTATATATTTTAACTGCATTGAAACAGAAGTGTAAATCGTTTTATATCAATATGATTTTCTAAATAAATTAGCAGACGCTCAACAACACCACGTGTTTCAATGGCTGAAGAACATCTTTATTTACTGCACGAATGTGGCAAGAAAACCCCACATGTATAATTCTCCTACTCTTTGTCACTCTATATTTCTGTATAATTCTCTATATTATATATATTATATATATATATATATATATATATATATATATATATATATATATATAAAATATATATATATTACTGATAAATAATTATCAAACATTCATTTTCATTATAATATTCTTTCTCATTATCATACATATATTTTTTTTTCTTTTCCTTCTTGTTTCTATACCTTTTCATAATTCTTATTTTCATTAACATTCTAAGTATTTGCAATTTTATTAATATTTAAAATATCCATACTATTCCTAGCCCTTACCCTTAACACCCTAATCATCTCTATTAATCTCATTCCTAAAACTAGTCTCATTCTCCCTCACATTCACCTTCTCATTGCCATTCTCACTCACATTCACCTTCTCATTGTCATTTTCACTCGCATTCACTTTCTTACTGTCATTCTCACTCACATTCACCTTCCCATTGTCATCCTCCCTTCCCTTCTCACTCTCATTACTCACAAACAGACGTCTAACAGAAGCATCTTCTCCCTCAGGTGAGGACTCCCTTACACCTTGATTCCGAGAACGGCCATCATGCTGTTGCAGAAGAGAGACGCTCTCGAGAAGGGCGGAGAAGTGAACGCCAAGGATAAGGAAGGTAAGGCGATTGGAAAAGCGAGTGACTTCTTAAAGGCACCATAAGAATTTAGCTTTTGTTTCTTTTCTCATCTTTGTCTTGTGGAAATTTAAAACAAATACTATTATAATTTGATAAGGGAATCTTTCTCATCTTTTATCATTAATTTTATTGATTTTTATTTCTTTATTCTATTAATTTTGTTTAGATAAATAAAAAAAAAAAAAAAACTATTTTAATAAATTATTCTATAAAATAGAAATGAATAGATTATTTCTATATTCTTTATAATACCAAATGTTATAATGATTAGTCATAACAATTATTATATTAATAAGTATGATAATCTTAAATTATTATTGATTTGTATTATCATTATTATTATTATCAATCATAATCATCTTCAATGGTCCCTATTCATATTTTCATTATTTATTTCATATACTATTACTATCATTGTTACTTCTTATTACTACTACTTACTGCCCATTTCTACTAAATTAGTCAATTGTTATATCATCCTTCTTCTTCTCATTATTGTTATTTTGATGGGAGATCCTGTCTTGTTCTCCTACATGCTTTTGTTGGTGGTGTTGTTGCGAGGGTCTTTGTCAGTGATTGACAAAGACAATGATGATAATGGAGAAAGTAATTGCAACAATAGCAACAACAATAATGATGATAATGAAAAAGTTTCATAATGTTGATGATGGTAATGATAACAATATTAATGATAAATGTAATCATCACTGGAAAAGGTTGATGATAACACTTTCATTCGTCATGATTGATTGATAATATAACTAATGATAATGGTAATGGATATAATTATAATGATAACAATATTAATGATAAAGTAATCATCCACTGTTCATGATGATAATATAACTAATGATATATGGTAATGGATATAATTTAT
>NW_028234974.1:0-22513 GCF_977035675.1 Penaeus japonicus | reverse complement strand
CCTTTAGAGGATAGGGAAGACTAAAAGGGGAAAGAACAGCCCAGGGGGACACAGAGACCGGGGAACCCCCCAGTCAGACCCAATCACTTGGCAGGGTTTCAGGACAAAGCCAGAAGAAGGGAGAAAAAAGAACCCGAAGAAAGAAAACAAACAAAAGAAAAAAAGCCCCAAAAGGGCAAAAACAAAAAACGAGAGAAAATCCCCCCCCACAGGAACAAAAACAAGAAAAACAGGCCCACAAACCAGAGGGAAGAAACAGAGCAAGGACAAAAAGGAAAAAACAGAGGGGGAAACCCCGGGGGAAAACAGCCCTCGGGGACTCCATCCCAAGGTCCACAGGGCAGATCCCCAGAACACCCTGCAATCCCCCCCAGAACCTCCGAGATGGCCCCCCCTCCTTCGGGACCCCGGGCCCGAGAAGGCCCGGAAAACAGGCAACAAAAGGTCTAAACCCAACCTGGCAACAGGGGTTCAGAACGCCGGGCAACAGCAACCACCCTCCACGGGAGGGGGCATTTACAACACGAGATACACCCAAGGGGGGAGTACACGTGGGGGGCAGACAGCAAAGGGGAAAACTCCAGTGGGAAACGGGAAAGAGAGAGGAAGACGGGGCAAGGAGAAGGGCAAGCCAGGTGGCAGGGAATGGGTGGTAAGTGAGGTTCCCCCAACAGGATTCATTTCTTGTTTTTGCATAAAGGCAGGCTTTTGGCAGGCCCCCAGCGAAGAAAAAGTTTTGGGAAGACTTCCAACCCTTTGGGGAAACCTAAGGGATATAAACAAAAGATTCACGGGCCTCCCACAGCAGGAATCCCCACGGGGAATCCAAAAACAGGAAAATCCCTCAAAAAATCCCTCCAAAAAAATGAAAACCCCCCCCCAAGGAAATGCCAGGTTTGGAAATTATAATCAAGTGTGAACTGTTTATGATATCAAAGGGGAGAAGAAAACGAGACGAACTAACGAGTATGGAACAAAAGCTCTGAAGAATTGGAAAAAACCCCCGTATTGTTGTGAAAAAGGGATAAATGGAGCTTTAGTGGTTTAAAACAAGCGCTACATAGCAATGGGGGCAACATTTAGAAAACAAAGAACTTTCATAGAATTAGGGAAAAACCAAAAGGAGGGTTTTGGGAAGTAAACTGAAAGTTTAAACTACTATTAACAGATTTTTTTTCTCTAACAGGCAGGGAAAGAAGAAGGAAAAGAAGGAGTTTTTCGCGGTTTTTAGAGAGACGCCCTCCTTTTAACCAGACACATCCCACATTGGGATATTCTCCCCCAAAAAAACACAAGGTATAGACCCAGCACAGGTTCATGGCAGGGAGACCAGTGCTGGTGGATCCCGTTCCCCCCCCCCCCCTGGGATCGCCTCCCACAACCTATCTTACCCCCTTCTAGTTTGTTTCCAGAGAGATAAGGGACACAACTTTTTTTCTCCAAAAAATGGAAGGTTAAAGGAGTTTCAAAAGGGAGCACTGTTTTCTTTTGACATAGTCTTCATATACCCTTCTTTTCCACAGGAGAAGCGCATATGTGGGGGGCGAACTTTACAAAAACTTCGCATATGTGGAAGAGAGACTGTGTACAACTTCAACATGGCAGCCCCCCCCCATACTCTTTAAAAAGGGGAAATTTGCCCATGTGCTGAGTGGCACCCTGTTGAGTTTTTAACATCATTTCTACAGACGGGGAAAAGAACGCCTTGGGGGGCCGGTATCGGTGGCAGTGGCAGAGATTTTCGTTCATGCCGGGATTGAAAAAAAAGAAAAAATGCTAAATAAAAAAGCCGGAATTTTAAAGAATATAGATGCTTTTTTTTCGGTATTTTTCAGGCCCAGAAGGGGAAACTCAGTTATCATGAGGATTGAATAAAAAACATCCTGCCCACTTTTTAAGGGGGGATCAGCCGAAAAAAAACTACCTTCTGCACACAGAAACTGGATAAAGATGGGCCCACAGATACGGTTTCAAAAAAGCCTGCAAATACCCCCAAGTTTTTTCTTTTATTTTCCAAACATCACCAACCTAAAAAAATCTTTTCCTTTCTCACAGGCTCTGCGTTTAGAGGATAGTGAGCGAAGAGTCAAGTTAAGTGATTGCTTTCAGGAAGGTGGGTTTCTCAAAGCCGAGGATTTACAACAAATGGCTGAACTCAGCCTTGAAAAATTAAAAAGTCATCCCAGGGCACAGCACTAATCAGAGGAGAGAGATAATAATGGCAGAATTTTTTTATCCTTTTTAATTCCCAGCATTGCGGCCCAGTAAGATGTTCAAATAAAAATAGGGGATTGGATCAGAGAAAATTTCCAAGACACACCATGGGAACCCTTTCAGGCCCCACGCCGATGATAGCTGGAAGAAAGGAAGGTCGTTGCAGAAATGCGTCAAACCCAGAGTTCCCTTCGCCCGGGAACCAAGAGCAGCCCCCGAATGGAGATAACAGCAGAGTGCAGGAACATAAAAGACAAGATTGAGGACCCCCCAAGCGCCCCACCCCAAGCGGGAAAGGCTACGGTGGAGAAAGGGTAGATCTACCTGGTTTTTTCTGTACTTAGGGCTCTTAGGAATTTCCCCCCTCTTCCTTAAGAAATCATGAAACCCCTAGGGTTTCAAAGTAAAAACATACAAAGATTTGAGTTACTTGCAGAACTAAAATAACAAAAACAAATATTGAAATTCGGCAAAATAGATAGAGTCTGTATTTTAAAAGAAAAAAGGGGTTTTTCCGGGTTTATTTTTACAATATAAATTTTTACACATTAATAAGAATAAATTTTAAATTTTTTAATATATACTTAACAAAAGAAAATAATATAACCTATTTACAGAACCCTCTTTTTTTTTTTTAAAAAATGGGCCGGAGGGCTTGCAGTTTTTTGAATATTTTCCCCAAAATATATAAAAAATAAAAAATACAGCATTTAAAAAACAAAAAAAAAACAATAAACATTTAGTTTTCAAAAAAAAAAAAATAACAAAAATTAAAGCACATATATTTCCTCCCTAATATAATTAAAAATTACAAAAAAAAATTATAAGAAAGAAAATCCCAAAAAAATAGGTTTTTTTAAGAAAAAAGTAGGGGTTTAAGAAAAATTAAAAAAAAAATTTATAAAAGAAAAAAAATGGTTAAGTTTATAAAGTATGTTTTTAATCCTTCTTACCCCCCCCAATGGAAGGGGAAAAAATAAGGTATAGAGGGGTGACCCCTCCCCTCTTCCCCCAGTTCCCTACTTTGGGCTACTAGTGAGGAGAGAACAGGTTAAAGAGTAGGATTCTAGGAGGGGGGGGAATTTTCAGCCTAGTTTATATTGAATAAACGAATTTATAAATAACAATTGATTAAAAAGAAAAACAAGTAAATTTTAAGATAAAATACATTTTACTCTCTAGGCAAAGTGTATAAGAAAAACATGCTGCTTATTCAAAAATTTTTTTCAAGAAAATTTTTAGAATTTGAGAATTTAAATAGAAAAAAACCAAATAAAATATTTATATTCATATATATATAAAATTTAAAAAAAATTTAATAGCCCCCCCCCCCTTTTTCTTTTAAAAAAACATTTTAAAAACCCAATTTTAAATCACCTGAAGGAAAGAAAACCACAAAAAAGTTTTTTAAATATTAAGGTATGAAAAAACAAAATTAATTAAAAAAAAACAAAGAAAAATATTTTGTAAAATTTTCAGTATTTTAATACCTTCTTTCCCCTCTCCTGGGGAGAAACAGTAAGTAAAGTTTGGGTGACCCCCCCCCCCCCTCCCATTCCCCTACTTAGGACTAACTAAGTGCAGGGAGATACAGGTAAAGAAGCAGGGTCCCAAGGGAAAAAGGGAGATCTCAGCACACCAAATTTTTAGATTAAAACACATTTTTAAGACAGAAAACAGAAATTAACATATAGAAGACGAGGGATCCCTAGTAACCATTACAGCAGGCACCCAGGGTTTTTTTCCTTTACCTTTTTTTTTCCCTTCCCCCCTTCCACCTTGTGAGGTTGTTTTGTTTTTCTCTTTCAGGGTCAGGCACCAGAACTTGGATGGAACTTTTAAATCGAAAACCCAACCCCCCTTCCTGACCAAGTGGTAGCCTTATTTAGGGTTCTGTTCTACAGCCTACTTTTTCAAAAAACCAGAATTGGCCGGGGTTCCCCGTACCTACTGGAGATGCCCCCCACAAGTCTGAAGTATAAAAATTCTGGATAGGATATTTTTGCATTGATATGAAATTAATTTTTACCCTTTAGAAAATATTGAATTATGATCCTGTTTTGTAAAATATATGTTACGTTTTTCAAAGTTTTATGTAAGGAGTAGTCCCCAGCCCCACTCCCTCGCCACCTATGGCACACAGGACAGGACCCGAAAGACGGGCTACTCCACACCCATCATTTGTTCCCTTTTTTTATATGTATAAATAAGAGGTTTTTCAAAATAAGATCAGTTTTAAAACCCCGGGTGCCTAAGGGGGGCTCGCGGCCGAAGCGCTCGGGGCCGGGTTTTTACTGTTAGTGTATAGTGATGTGTGTGTTTTAATACCTGAAACAAAAAAGAAATATTAGACGCCAAGAAGTGACATGGGAAAATTTACTTTAAAAAACAGTGCATTTTATACAAATGTCTTAGTGAAGTGTTTGTGAAAAAAACCAAGTGAACTATTCGGGGAAGAACTTCTACCCACAAGGAAAAGCACAAGGAAAACGGGTTTTAGAGCTAAGTTATCTCCAAAAAAAAGGATACTTACACCAGTTTTTTTTCCGTTTTAGTTCTTACATTCTTTTTTTTTTCAAAAGTTTTTTAGATTATTGGTATTCCTTCATACATTTTCGTAGCCTTTGCAAATTTTATTATTTTTTTGTTTTTTGACGGGGTTTTTGAGTGTGTAGTGTGTTTCAAAACAAAAAAAATATATAAAATATTGTTATTACACTATTATATATATTTTTCAAATTTTGTGGTATAGTACATAAAATATTCATTTATAAAAGGGGATATAGATATAAAGTGAAAAAAGGCAATATACATTTCCCTAGCAAATAGATATTAACCCAGAAAGAGTTTAGAAAAATCGCCCTCCGAGGTGGAATTAACTAGAGGGGAAGTTAAAAACGTTTTCTAGTACAGTGAAATAAAAAGAAAATTCGGAAATTGATAAGTTGAAAAAAAGGGGGCCAAATAAGTACTACAAAAAAATTGAAAAGAATAGCTTACCCCCCCCCCCCCCCTTTTTTTTTCCCCTCTCCCCTAACACTCATATGAACCCTAAAGGCATCCGGGTTTCCCAACACCCAACAACCTTGCCTGCCTTTAGTTCCCCCCCTTCGCAGGTTCCTTTCGAGGACTCAGTCCTTTTTTTAGCCGAAAGGAACCCAGAGTTTTTCCCCCTTGAAAATTAAACAAATAAATGGAACTGGGCAACAGGCAAGGTGAAAGATAGACAAAAACGGGGGGGTTGTAACTAGGGGCCCGGCCCCCAAATAGGAGGAAGGGAAGCATCAGAAGTGCTTCCTATGAGGCAATAGTGTGGGAGATAGCGGAACAAGTAGCTAGTGGTACCTATAGGGAATTTTAGGAAAAAAAAGGAAATAAAGAAAATTTTAAAAAAACCCCTATGACTCAAATGGAGGTTGCCCACCCTATCATGGGCAAAAAAGGAACCCAGCTAGAAGCATCCCCTTTAGCCCCTTACTCAGAAGCAGATTTAAAAAACGGTTTTTTTTCCCAAGACCCTTTCCCCGATAGGGCTAAGGAACCAGAGTAGGGTATCAAATAGAGGAGGGAGATCGAAAAAAAAAAAAACCCGATTTCAAAGCTTACTACCCATACAAGCAGGAAATCTCGGCATGGGCTTGGTAGATTCTGTGAAGATTGGAAGGGAAGGGGGTTACAGAAATTACCACAGGGAGTACAAACTATCCTAGAGCAAGAGGTGACTACACCAGTGGTTTAATTGAAATGGGGGGGATTAATTTGGGGGGTGCAGCTAGAGATGGCCAGCTTAGTACAGACTGAGGGGCAGAGCCCTAAGACTAGTGGGGTTAAAAGATTGAAAAAGAGCTTAAAACCAAATACCGGGTTATAGTTTATCTGCCCTGAGGCATATAAAGGGTTAGAAGTTAAAAGAAAAAATTTGACTCTAGGTCCCCCAGAGGAAAAATATTTCTCATTTCCAAAACCCGATCCCCATCTTGAAAGTACATGAAAGAAAAGTCAAAGAGGTACAAAGAAAAGAAAAACAAATGATAAAAGTATGCATGGATAGAGAAACATTACAAAGAAAAAAAAAAAGGAAAAACCACAAACAGAAGTAGAAGTAGAAGAGCTTTACCACGGGGATGTCAAGCCTTCACAGGGAACCCTAAGATCCAAACCATAAGGGTTTGAGGAAGGACACACCTACCCCCCCCCGGGGGAGTAGCCCATAGAAATACAAGAGAAGATATCCACAAAGGCCCCACCAAAGAAA
Organism: Penaeus japonicus; assembly: GCF_977035675.1. NCBI lineage: Eukaryota > Metazoa > Arthropoda > Malacostraca > Decapoda > Penaeidae > Penaeus > Penaeus japonicus. The sequence continues at coordinate 16,044 of NW_028234974.1, read as the reverse complement.
AGAAACCCAGAGGGGAAAAAAGAGTGCCATTTGATAAGTTTCCCAACCGAGTAAAAACTGACAGGGAGGGGGCTGAAGAAGTTTTTTCACAACAGAAAATTTAAAGAGCAGTCGAATTTGGGGAAAAACTTCCCTTGATAGAAGAAGTTGACTACAGAGAGGAATTTTATTACGAAGAAGAAAGGAAGTTCTTGTTTGTTTTAGGACCCATGAAATTGCATTTCAGGGAAAAAAAAACCGAAGGGGTTGGGTCTCATAAAGAAATACAGAAAGCAAAGCCATATAATGCAGGGAAAAAGATGCAGCCCCCACCTGTGGAAAGGGTAATAGGTGCAATGGGTTGCTAGAAAAAAAAAAAAAAAATTTTTTTTTGGCGAACAACGAAATTTACAGCCAAAACCCCAGAGGATAAGGGAGAGACTCAAGGGGAAAGACAGCCAAGGACACAGAGGAGGGAAGCCCCACAGTCAGACCCAATCACTTGGAGGGGTTTTTTGGGCTATGCCAAGAAGAAAGGAAAAAAAAGAAGAAACAGAAAGAAACAAACAAAAGAAAAAAAGCCCCAGGAAAGGGACAGAACGAGAGAAATACCCCCACAGGGAACAACAAACAGAAGGACAAGGGAAGTCAGCCCAAACCCCAAAAGGAGAAGAAAAAAGAAGCAAGGAGACAAACACCCAAAGGAAACAGAGGGGACACAGGGAAACCCTCAGGTCTAACTTCACAGGATCCCAGGGCCATCCCAGAGACCACCCTCAATCTCCCCCCAGGAAACCCTCCGATGGCGCCACCCCCTTTTCAGACCCCAGGCAGAGAGGCCTGGTACCCAGGCAACAGGGGTTTCAACACCCGGGGCAACGGGGGGTCTCAAAAGGGCCTGGCAAAGCAGGACCACCCTCCACAGAGGAGGCATTTACAACACGGGGATACACCAAAAGAGGGGTACAAGTGGCTGGGAGACCACAAAGGGAAACTCCGGGGGGAACAGGAAAAGAGAAGGAAGACAGGGCAAGGAGAAGGGCAAGACAGGTGGGCATGGAATTGGTGGTAAGTGAGGTTCCCTCAACGGGATTCATTTCTCTGTCGCTAAAGGGGGGTCTTTGTCCAGGTCCCACGAAGAAATTTTTGGGGGAAAGACTTCCAAACCTCTTTGGGAAGACCTAAAAGGGACTATAACAAAAGATTCACGCCTCCCTCAAAAAGAGAACACAACAGGGAATACAGAGAAACAAGGAAATTACCTCAAAACTCCCCTCCAAAAAATAAACCCCCCCAGGAAAATGCCAGTTTGGAAAATATATCAAGTTGAACGGTTTTGATGTATACAAGCGGGGGGGAAAAAAAACGGACAGAATTTAACGAGTAGGGAAAACGAAAGCTCTAAAAGAATTGGCAGAAAACCCAGAATTGTTGTAAAAAAAGCAAAATAAGGAGGGAGCTTTGGGGTTTTGAAACAAGCAGCTACATGAAATGGGAGGACAAAACATTTGAAGACAAGTTTTTTAATAGAATTAGAAACCCAAGGGGCTCTGGCGAAAGTAAAAAGGGAAAAGTAAGCTACTAATTAACAAAATTTTTTTACTCTAGACAGGCCGGTAAGAAGAAGGAAAGAAGGGTTTTTTTCAGCAGGTCGAGAGACCCCTCCTTGACCACAGCAGCATCCCAAAAGGGTCTTTCTCCCCAAAAGCAAAGGCTATAGACCCAAGCACGGTTCATGCCAGGGGAGACTGTGAGGGATACGTTCCCCCCAAACCAGACCTGTGGATCTCCTCACAACCTATCTTACCCCCCTTTAATTTGCTTCCAGGAGTTACAGGACACAACTTCTTTCCTCAAAAATGGAAGGTCAAGGAGATACCCAGAAGGACTACCTTTTTCTTTTGACATATATCTCATTATACCCTTCTATTCCACAGGGGAAAAAGCACATAGTGGTGGCGAACTTTTTACAGGGAAAAAATTCGCATATGTGGAAGAGACTGTGTTACAGCTTCAACTGGGGAGCCCCCCCCCATACTCATCAAAGAAAGGGATTGACCATGGGCTGAGTGGCACCTGGTGAGATTTAAAAAATCAGTTCTCCCGACAGGGAAAGGAACAGCCATTGGGGCCGGTAAGGTTGCAGTGGCAGAGATTTTCGTTCATGCCGTATGAAAATAAAAAAAAAATGCCATAAACAGCAGAGATATTTTAAATATATAGTTTACATTTTCGGTATCTTTCTAGCACAGAAGAGGAACTCAAGGTATACATGAAGGCTTTAAAAAGATCATCCTACCTACAGTTCACATTGGATTCAGCGAGAAAAACTTCCTTCCTAACACACTAGTATTCTGGATAAAGATGGGGCCCACAGACTACGGTTTTTACAAGCCTTCAAATACCACAGGGATTTACATTTTAGTTCAAACCATCATCCTAACTAAAAAAAATCTCTTCCTTTCTCACAGGCCTGCGAATTTAAGAGGATAGTGAGCGAAGAGTAAAAAATTAAGTGGGGTGCTTTGCAGGTATGGTGGGTTTCTTCAAGCAGAGGAGGGCAAAAAACTTGAATCAGCCTTTGAAAATTGGAAAACAGTCCCCAGGGACCAGGGTAATAATCAGGGAGGAGAGAGATAATAAAGGGGAGAATAATTTTTCCTTTATTATTTCCCCCGCATTGGCAGCCCAGTAAGACTGTTTTTTAAATAAATATGGATTGGATCAGAGATAATTCCAGAGACCACCATGGGAAAAGCCTTCAAGGGGCCCACCGCCGATGGGTAGCTGGAAGAAAGAAGTCGATTGCAGGAGCGACAGAGCAGGGGTTCCCTTCGCCCTGACCAAGAGGGAGCCACAGAAAGGAGTAACAGCAAGGGGGAGGGGGAAATATAAAAACATAGATCTGAGGACCTCCCCAAGCGCCCCCCCCCCCAAGCAGGGGGGTTTTCGGTCGGAGAAAGAGGTCAGATCTACCTATTTTTTTCGTACTTAGGCTCTTAGAAGTTCCCCCCTCTTCCCTAAAAAAATCAAATGAAAACCCCCCCTTTGGTTTCAAAGTAAAAACCATACTAAAGATTTTTGAAGTTACTTGCAGAACTCAATAACAAAAATCAAATATTGAAATTCGGCCAAAAAATAATATGATTCGAAAATTATTGAAAAAGAGGTTTCCCAGGTATATATACATTTTATAAATGTATACAATATAACTAAGAATAAACATTTTCATTTTTATATAATTAAACAAAAAAATAGATTTTTTAACTAAGTACATTTTACCCCTCTTTTTTTTTTCCCTTAAAAAGGCAGGAGGGTCTGATTTTTTTTTTGAATAGTCCAAAAATATATAAAAAAAATAAAAAAAAAACCACATTTAGAAAACAAAATAAAAACAAAAAAACATTTAGTTTTCAAAAAGATAAAATATACAAAATTTAAAGAAAACTATATCTTCCCTCCCCTATTATAATTAAAAATTTTAAAAAAACAATTAAAAAGAGAAATCCCCAAAATAGTTTTTTTTAAGAAAAGTAGGGTTCATAAAAAAATTAAAAACAATTATAAAAAAAGAAAAAACAATGGTTTTAGTTATAAGTTTTTTTTAAATTTCCTTCTTTTCCCTCTCCCACATGGAGAAAAAAACGTTAGGTATAGAGGCGGGACCCCTCCCCCCTTCCAGTTCCCCTATTAGGACTAACTAAGTGCAGGAAGTTACAGGAAAAGGGAGGTAGGGTTCTATGTGAGGAGGAATATCATATTTTATTTAAAAAAATTTAAAAAACGAGATTTATAAATACAATTGAATAAAAGAAAAAAAAGATAAATATATAATAAAGTACTTTTATCTCTAGGAAAGAAGTGTATAAAGAAAAACAGCATGCTTTTTAATTTGTTTCAGAAAATTTAGGAATTTAGAGAATAAATTAGAAAAAAAAAACCCTAATAAAAATATTCATATACATATATATTTTAAATATAAAAAATAAAAAATTTAGCCCCCCCCCCTTTTTTCCTTAAAAAACATTATAAAAACAATTATAAAAACACTGAAGGAAAAGAACCCCACAAAAAATGTTTTTAGAATATTAAGGATTTTAAAAATACAAAAATAATTAAAAGAAAACAAAGAAAAAATATTTTGTTATATTTACAAGTATTTTTTAAAATCCCTTTTTTCCTCTCTCACATGGAAAAAAAACAGAAAAGGGTACATTTGCCTGAACCCTCCCCTCCCCTCCCCAAGTTCCCCTACTTAGGAAACTAATGCAGGTGAGATACGGTAAGAAGCAGGAGTCCAAGGGGGGCAGATCTCAGCACACCTAAAATATTAGATAAAAACCATTTTTTTAAGACGAAAATAGAAAATTAAATATGAGAAGACGAGGCATCCCTAGTATACCCTACCCAGGGACCAGTTTTTTCCTTTTTCCTTTTTTTCCCTTCCCCTCCCTTTCCCACTGGGGTGGGTTTTTTTGTTTTTCTCTTTTCAGGCTCTCAGGGACAGAACATTTGGGTGGAAACTTTTAAATCGAACCTAACCCTTTCCTGGGCCAAGTGGTAGCCTATCAGGGTTCTGTTCTACAGCCTACCTATCAAAATCCTAGAAGTGGCCGAAAGGGGTCCCGTACCTACGAGATGCCCCCTACAAGTCTGAAGATATAAAAATTCTGGATTTGGATATTTCGCCATTAGAAATGAATTAATATAACCTTTAGAAAATTTGAAATTATATCATGTTTTGTAAAAATTATGTTACTGTTTTCAAAGTTTTATGTAAGAGAGTAGTCCCCAGTCCAAATTCCCCTCGCCACCTATGGCCACGGGAAAGAAAAAAGAAAAGGGCTACTCCCAACTTCACCTTTATGGGGTTCCCTTTTTAGATATGTATAAAAAATGAGATTTTCTAAAAAAAAGATTCCAAATATTAACCAACAGGGGGGGGCCTGAAGAGGCCTCGTCGGGGCCCAAAGCCCGCGCCCCGGGTTTTTTCTGTTTGTGTATAAGTGATGTGTGTGGTTAATACCCCTTTAAAAAAACAAGAAAATTTTGACAGCCAGAGTGAATAGAATACTTTATAAAAAATGCGAAAAATGCTTTGTGAAATGTTATTTTGAAAATAAGCCAAAGTGGAACTACTTCGAGAAGAACTTCTACCCACAAGGAAAAGCAAAGGGGGACAGGTTGAGCTAAGTTTCCTCCAAAAAAAGGATACTTAGCACCAGTTTTTTTCGTTTTTGTTCTTACTCGTCACATAGTTTCATCAAAGTTTTTTAGATATATTGAGTTATCTTCATACATTTTTCGTAGACCTTTGCACAATTTTATAGTATTTTTTAGTCTTGGACGGGGTTTTTTGATGTGTATTGTTCAAACATAGAAATATTAATATTTGTTATTACCACATATAATATTTTTTCAATTTTGTGTGTTATTGTAATTTATATATTTTTTATATATATAAAAGATATATGATATAAAGTGAACAGGCAAATAAAAATAGCATAGCAAATAGATAACAAAACAGAAAGGTTTAAAAAAAACAAGCCTCTGGGATTGAAAATTAATAGGGAGCAGTTTTAAACAGTTTTCTATGTGACTGTGATATAAAAAGGAAATTGGGAATTGTATAAGTGTGTTTTTTAGACAAATAAGTACTACAAAATTCCCGAATCGTTTACCCCCCCCCCTTTTTCCCCCTCTCCCCAAAACTACCTTCAATTATGGAACTCAAAAAGGGAAACATCCTGGCCCCAAACCAACCAAACCCTTTGCCTAGCCTGGTTCCCCCCCCTTCTGCAGGTTCTTTTCAAGGACTCAGTCCTTTTTTTTAGCCGAAAGAACCCAGAGTTTTCCCCCCTCTGAAAATTAACAAAAAAATGGAAACTAGGCAAAGGCAAAGATGAAAGATAGACAAAAAGGGAGGTGTAACATGGGCCGGGCCCTCAATGGGGAAAGGGAGCACAGAATGCTCTCCCTACGGGAGAAATGTGTGGAGATATGCAGAATCAAGTAGCTAGTGGTACTATGGGGAATTAGGAAAAAAAAAGGGGTAAAGAATTACTATAAACCCTTATGAGCTCACTGGAGGTTGGACCCCCCTGATGCATGGGAAAAAGGGTTCAGCATAGAGCATCCTTTAGCCCCCTTACTCATGAAAGCTTTTTAAAGAATCGGTTTCCGAAAAACCCTCCAGATAGACTAGAGGAACCTAGATAGGTATCAATTAGAGGGGAACAAAACTGATTTCAAAGCTTACCCCATACAAGCAGGAAATCTCGGCAGGGGGCTTTGGTAGATTTTTGTGATAGATGTAAGGTAAGGGAGTTACGATAATTTACACAGTAGTACAAAAATCCTAGGAGGGGTGATCTACAACTATGTGGTTAATGAAAGGGGGGAATTTATTTGGGGGAAATGCAGCTAGAGTTGCAAGCTTAGTGAGCTTATCGAGGGCAGAGGCCCTTTTAAGGGACAAAGATGGGATATAAGTATGAAAACTTGAGCTTAAGACAAAATACCAGGGCTTTATAGGTTATCTGCCATAGGCATATAATGGGCCTAAAAGTAAAAGAATATTTGACTCTGGGTCCCCCAGAGGAAAAATTTTCCTCATTAAACCCAGATCCCCTTTTAAGTACAGAAAGAAAAGTCAAAGTTTGGTACTAAAGAAAAAGAAAAACAAATTGATAAAAGTTGCATGGATAGAGCCCACTTTCAAAGAAAAGAAACAAGGGAAAACACAAACAGAAGTAGAATAAGAGCTTCACCACGGGAAGAGGTCAAGCCCTCTCACAGGGGAAACCCTGAAGCATCAATACCATAAGGGTTTGAGGGGGACACACTACCCCCCCCCAGGGAGTAGCTCCATGAAAATACAGAGAAAGGTGATCAACAAAGGCCCCACAAAAGAAAAGAACCCCGGGGAATAGAAGGCCCTTTGATCAAGTTTCCCACGAGTCAACAACCTAGACATGGGGGGCTGAGAAGTTTCTTCCAACCAGAAGTCAAGGAGACCCCGTCGATTGGAACCTCCCTTCGATAGAAAAAAGTTGAATAAAGAAGAGGAATTTTTTACAGAAGAAGATAAGGAGGGTTCTATGTTGTTCTAGGACCCATGGGAAATTTCATTCAGGAAGAAAAACGAAGTGATGGTGTCCCTCCCTAAGGGAAAAACGGAAAGCAAAGCCATATAATGAGGAAATATGCATGCCAACCTGATGGAAAGGGATTTGGTGCAATAGGGATGCTAGAAAAAGTAGTAGCGAAAAGACAGATTTTATGACAGGGCCCAAAAAACCTAAGGATAGGGAGAGACTACAAGGAAGAACCACCCAGAGGGCCCCAGGACAGGAAGCCCCCCTCAGACCCAATACTTGGGAGGGTTTTCAGGCTAAAGCCACAGAAGGAAAGGAAGAAAGAAGAAACCAGAAAGAAAACAACAAAGAAAAAAAACCCCAGAGAGCAAACAGAAACGAGAGAAAATACCCCCCCAAGGGGAAAAACAAACCAAGAAGGCAGAGGGAATCACCAAAAAAAAAAGGAGAAGAAAACGAGCCGGGAGACAACACAAGGAGAAAAAGAGGGGAAAAACAGGGAACAGCCCTCGGACTACATCCCAAGGATTTCCACAGGGGAGATACCAGGGGACCACCCTGCAATCTCCCCAGACCCTCCGAGAGGCCCCCCCCCTCCTTCAGGACCCCCCCGGGAGAGAAGGCCTGGGTACCCAGGACAGAGGTTCAACACACCGGGAACAGAGGCTCAGACGCCTGGCAACGCGGCCACCTCACGAGGAGGCAGTACAACACGAGATCCCACAAGAGGGGGGGGACACAGTGGGGGGAGCCCACAAAGGGAAACTCCCAGTGGGAAAAGGGGAAAAGAAGGAAGACAGTGGGGCAAGGAGAAGGCAGACAGGTGGGCAGGGAAATTGGTGGTAAGGGGGTTCCCTCAACAGGATTAATTTCTCTGTTCTGCATAAAGGCAGGTCTTTTGTTCCGGGTCCCCCACGAAAAGGTTTGGGAGATTCCCAAACCTCATTGGAAGACCTAAAAGGGGAAATATAAACAAAGATCACGCCTCCCTACAGCAGGAATGCTAAGGGAAATACGAAAAAAAGGGAAAATCCCAAAAATACCTCAAAAAATGAAACCTCCCCCAGGGAAAATCCCAGGTTTGGAAAATATATTCAATGTGAACTTTTGGGGATGTATATCAAGCTGGGGGGAAGGGAAACGAGACAGAATCTAACAGTATGGAACAGAAAGCTCTGAAAGAATTGGCGGGAAAACCAGATATTGTTGTGAAAAAGGCCCAGTAAGGATGGGTTTTTTTTAGGGGTTTTAAAAAACCAAGAAAGTTTACATGCAAGGAGACAAACTTTTAAAGAAAAAAAATTTTACATTAAATTTGAAACCCAGAGGGGGTTGGGAGATTTAGAACGTGAAATAAGTACTATTAACAGATTTTTTACTCACAGGCCGGTAAAGAAGGGCAAAGAAAGGAGTTTTTCAGCGGGGCAGAGAGACGCCTCTTAAAAACACGGGACCAGAAATCCCAATTGGTATATTCTCCCCAAAACGAAACAAGGCTATAGACCCAAGCACAGGTTCATGGCCAGGGAACAGTGTGAGGGATGCAGTTCCCAACAACTGTGGATCGCCTCTCAAAACCCTATCTTTACCCCCTTTAATTTGCTTCCGAGAGATTACGGGACAAACTTCTTTCCCCCAAAAAAAATGGAAGGTTCAAGGAGAAAACCAGAAGGGCTACCGGTTTTTTTTTGACATAGTCTCTTATACCTTCATTCCCGAAAACAATTGGGGTGGCGAATTTTTACGAGAAAATTTTTGCATAGGGGAGAGGGGACGTGTAAACTTAAACATGCAGCCCCCCCCCCCCCCTACTCATCAAAAAGTTTGGGACCATGTGGAGTGGCACCTTTTTGAGATTAAACAATCAGTTCTACAGACAGGGAAAAGGAACAGCCTTGGGGCTCTTTTATGGGTGGCGTGCAAGATTTGTTCATGCATTATTGAAAAAAAGAAAATTCAATAAACAGCCGAGATTTTTTTTTAATATATAGATGACATTTTCGGTATCTTTTAGGCCCCAAAAAAGGGAATCAAGTATATCATGAAGGATTAAATAAGTTTACATCTGCCTACAGTTCACATGGAATACAGCCGAGAAAAACTACCCTTCCAGACACACAGTATATCTGGATAAGATGGGGCCCACGGGACTACGGTTTTTTTACAAGCCTTAAAATACCACCATTTTTTTCATTTTAGTTAAAACATCACCCTTTAACAAAAAAAAATCTCTTCCTTTTCACAGGCTCTGCGAATTAAGAGGTATGAGCAAGAGTAAAAATTTAAAATGATGCTTTGCGGGAATAGGGTGGTTTCTTCAAAGCCAGGGGGAATAAACAACAATGCTTTACTCACCCTTTAGAAAAATGAAAGCAGTCCCCAGGCACCAGCACAAATTTCGGGAAAGGGAAAGAGAATAATAATGGCGAATAATTTCTTTATTTATTCCCCCATTGGGGGGGCCCAAAGTAAAGGGTCCTTTAAATGAAATTGGGATTGGATCAGAGATAAAATTTCCCGAGACAACCTGGGAAACAGCCTTCGGGGCCCCCCCCGATGATAGGCTGGAAGAAAGGAAAGTCGATTGCAGAAATGCTGATCAGAGCGAGTTTTCCCCTTTGCCCCCGACCAAGAGCAGCCACGAATGGAGATAACACAGAGTGCGGGCATATAGAATAGACTGAGGACCCCCCAAGCGCCCCACCCCCCAAGCGGGGGCACGGTCGGAAAAGAGGTCAGATCTACCTATGTTTTCGGGGCTTAGCTCTTAGGAAGTTCCCCTCTTCCCTAAGGAAATAATGAAACCCCCCTGGTTTTTAAAGTAGGAAAAATACTAAAGATTTTTGAAGTTATTGCAGACTCAATAACAAAAATACAAATATTGAAATTCGGCAAATAATTGATTCTGTTTTAAAAAAAAAAAGAGGTTTTCCCGGTAATAACATTTTAAAGTATACAAAATAACTAAGAATAAACATTTTTAAATTTAATAATACATTAACAAAAAGAAAATAATATTACCTATGTACAGTTAACCCTCTTTTTTCTTTTTATAAATAGGCCCCCAGGGGCTGCAGGTTTTTTTGAATATGTTCCAAAATAATTTAAAAAAAAAAAATACCAGCATAGAAAACAAAATAAAAAAAAAAAACTTTATTTTCAAAAGATAAAATATACAAAATTTAAAAAGAAAAATATATCTTTTCCCCCCTTTATTATTAAAAAACAAAAAAACAATATAAGAGAAATCCACAAAATAGTTTTTTTTTAAGAAAGTAGGGTTCAATTTAAAAATTAAAAAACATTTATATAAAAAAAAAACAATGGTTTAGGGTTTAAGTATGTTTTAATACTTTTTTTTCCCTCCCCAAAGGAGAAAAACAGTAAGGGATAGAGCTGACCCCTCCCCCTCTTCCCAGTTCCCCTTACTTAGGACTAACTAAGTGCAGGAGAGTTCAGGTAAAAAGGAGGAGTTCTATGTGGGAGGATATTTAGCATAGTTTTAAAATAGAAATAAACGAGAATTTAAAATAACAATTGATATAAAAAAAAAAAAACAAGATAAATATATAGATAAAGTAATTTACTCTCTGGGCAAGTGTTTAAAAAAAACATGCATGCTTATTCAAATTTGTTTCAAAAAAATTTTTATAAATTAGAGAATAAAATAGAACAAACCATAATAAAAAATTCATATACATATATATATAAATATTAAAATTAATAATAGCCCCCCCCTTTTTCCCCTTTAAAAAAACTTATAAAACCCCAATTAAAAAACACCTGAAAGGAAAAGAAAACCCCACAAAAATTTTTTTAGAATTTAAGGTTTGAAAATACAAAATAATTAAAAGAAACAAAGAAAAAATATTTTGTTATATTTACAATTATTTTTTAAAACCCTTTTCTTTCCCCTCTCACAGGGGTGAAAGAAACAGTAAGGTACATTTGGCTAACCCCCTCTCCTCCATTTCCCTACTTAGGACTAACTAATTTGCAGGTGAGAACGGGTTTTAAGACGGGAGTCCAAGGGGGAGGCAGTTTCTCAGCACACCTATAATAGATATAAAACCTTTTTTTAAACCCCCAGTTAGAAAATTACATATGAGAAGAGGGAGGCATCCCTATTTATACCTACAGCGGCACCCAGGTTTTTTCCTTTATTTTTTTCCTTCCTCCTTCCCCCCTTTGTGTGGTTTTTTTGTTTTTCTCTTTTCGGCTCTAGCACCAGACATTTGGGATGGGAACTTTAATCAAAACCTACCCCTTTCCTGCCCCAAGTGGTAGCCTTATTCAGGGTCTGTTTACTGGCCTACTATCAAAATCCTAAAGTTGGCCGAGGTGTTCCTGTACTATTTGGAGATGCCCCCTACAAGTTGAAGAATAAAATTCTGGATAGGATTTTTCGCATAGAAAAATAAAAATTAAATAATACCTTTAGAAAATTTTTGAAATTTTTGATCATTTTTTGTAAAAATTATTTACTGTTTTTTCAAATTTTTATGTAAGAGATCCCAGTCCCCACTTCCCTGGGCCACCTAGGGCACACAGGGAACAGGAAAGAAAGACGGGGGGACTACCTCCACATCACCATCATTTTTCCCCCTTTGTTTAGAATGAACATAAGAACTTTCTAATTAAAAGATTCAGTTTTAAAACCCAACCATGTGCCTAAAAGGGCCGTTCGCCGAAGGCTCGGGGGGGGGCCGGGTTTTTTACTGTTAGTGTATAAGTGATGTGTGTGTGTTAATTACCGAAAAAAAAACAAGAAAATATTGGGACAGCCAAATGACATAGAAATACTTTAAAAAACAGGCAGTTCAAATGCTTAGTAAAAGTGTTATGTAAAAAATAAGCAAAGTGGAACTACTTCGAGAAGAATTTCTTACCCAAAGAAAAGCAAAGGAGACAGGTTAAGCTAAGTTATCCTCCAAAAAGAGGATATTGCCCAGTTTTTTTCCGTTTTAGTTTTACCAGTAATAGTTTCATCAAAGTTTTTAGATAATTGAGTTTCTTCATACATTTTTGTAGCCCTTTGCACAAGTTTATAGTATTTTTTAGTTTTTTGACGGGTTTTTGAGGTGTAGTTTTTTCCCAAACATAAGAAATAATTTCAATTTTTAATTACACTATATATATATATTTTCAAATTTTTGTGTATATGTACATATATATATTTTTAATAAGAGATATATGAAAATAAAGTGAAAAAAGGCAATATACAAATTTGCAAGCAAATAGATATACTAAAAAAAGAGTTTTAGAAAAAATCAAACCCTCCTAGAGTGGATATTACTAGAGGGAGGAGTGTAAATACAGTTTTCTATGTGACAGTGATATAAAAAGGAATTCGAAATTTAAAGTTTTTATATAAAAGACAAAAAAGTTACTAAAAATGAAGAATAAGCTTCCCCCCCCCCTTTTTTTCCCTCCCCCTAACACCATATGAACCTCTAAAAGGACATCCGGTTCCAACACCCACCTTTCTTGCTAAACTTTAGTTCCCCCCTTTTGCAGGTTTCCCTTTTGAGGGGCTCAGTCTATTTTTAGCCGAAAGAACCCAAGTTTCTCCCCCCCCGAAAATTTAAAAAAAATAAAATGGGAAAAAATAGGGAACAGGGAAAGATAAAGTTTGACAAGAAAGGGGGGTTAACTAGGGCCCCCGGGCCCCCCAATAGAGGAAGGGAGAGCTTTAGAAGTGCTCCTATGAGCATAGTGGGGGGAGATAAAGCAGAAATCAAGTAGTAGTGGTACCTATAGGAAATAAGGAAAATAGGGTAAAGAATTATATAAACCCTAGACCATGGAGGTTGGACCCCACCCGATGCATGGGCAAAGGTTTAAACCCCGCTATAGAAGGGATCCCCTTTAGCCCCCTTACTATGAAAGCAATAAGAAATTTGGTTTTCGAACCCCCTTCCAGAAGACTAAGGGAAACCCAGGTAGGCTACAAAAAGGAGGGAGATCAGGGAAAAAAGATTTCCATAAGCTTACCTACCTATACAAAACAGGCATCGGCATGGGGTTTGTAGATTTCGTGTAGATTGAAATAGGGATTAAGGAAGATTTACACATGAGTAAAACTATCTAGGGAAAAAGGTGTCTACCCCTATGTGGTTAATTTAATTTGGGGGAATTAATTTGGGGAAATGGCTAGAGATGGCAAGGCTTAGTAGCAGCTTATCGAGGGCAGAGGCCTTAGAGACTAGATGGTATACATAGATATGAAAAATGGGGTTAAGGACAAAAACCCAGGGGCATATAGGTTTATCTGCATGAGGCATATAATAGGGCCTTAGAATAAAGAAAAAATTGACTCTAGTCCCGAGGAAAATTTTTTCCTAAATTTTAAACCAGAAACTCTGAAGTACATGAAAGAAAAGTCAAAGATGGTTTCTTTAAAAGAAAAAGAAAACAATGATAAAAGATGCATGGGAAAAGGGCCAACAAAGAAAAGAAAACAAGGAAACACAACAGAAGTAGAATAGAAGACTCACCACGGGGAAAAGGGCACCCTTCCCCGTGGAAACCTGAAGCATCCAATCATTTAAAGGGTTGAGGAAGGGACACACCTACCACCCCAGGGAGTGCTCCATAGAAAATACAAAAAGAGGTGATCAACAAAGGCCCCAAGAGAAGAAACCCAGAGGGAAAAAAGAAGGCCATTTGAAAGTCCCCCGAGTCCAACAACCAATGGGGGTGCTGAGAATTTCCCTTTTCACAACAAAGGTCAAGGAAAACAGTGGGATTTGGGAAACATTCCTTCGATAGAAGAAGTTGACATAAGAAGGGGAAAATTTATTAAAGAAGAAGATAAGGAAGATTTATGTTTTTTTAGGACCCATAAAATTTTCATATCGGAAAAAAAACGAAGTGAGGGGTTTTCATCAAAAGAAATCCGGAAAGAAAAACCTTTATAGCAGGAAATTGATGAGGCCCTCACTAGGAAGGGTAATGGGTTTTGCTTAGGGATGCTAGAAATGTGAGGGACCCCCCCCCAATTTACAGCAAAACCCTGAGGTGGGGAAAGGGGTCAAGGAATGAACCAGCCCAGGGGGGACACAGAGACAGGAAGCCCACAGTCAGCCCCAAAATCACTTGGCAGGGGTTTCGGGACTATGCCCGAAGAAGGAAGAAAAAAAAAAGAAACCAAGAAGACCCCCCCAGAAACAAGCCCCAAAAAAGAGCAAACAGAAACGAGAGAATTACCCCCCACAGGGAACAACAAACCAAAAAGGACGGGAGGGAAGTCAGCCAACCACAGAGGAGAAGAAACAGGCAAGGAGAAAACCCAAAAGGGAAACAGAGGGGGAAAAACCCGGGGAAACAGCCTCAGGACTACACCCCCAAGGATACCACGGGGCAGATACCAGGACACCCTGCAATTCCCCAGACCCTCCGAGGGGGCCCCCCCCTTTCAGGACCCCAGGCAGGGGAAGGCCCCTGGATCCCAGGAAACGGGTCCAAACACCGGAAAAGAGGTCCCCAAAACGCTGGCACAGCGGGGCCCCACCCTCCACAAGGAGCAGTACAACACGATATTCACAAAGGGGGGAGTAAAACAGTGGCTGGGCAACCAGCAAAGAGGAAAACTCAGGGAAAACGGGAAAAAGGAGGAGGGCTTGGCAGGAGAAGGGCAAGACAAAGGGGGGCAGGAATTGGGGGGAAGTGAGGTTCCCTCAACAGGGTTCATTTTTTCTGTTCGAAAAAAAGGGGTTTTTTAGGGGGGGGGAAAAAAGGGGGAAAAAACCCCTTTGGGGGGGGGGTTTAAAAAAAAGTTACGCCTCCCCAGCCAGGGAAGAAAAGGGGAGAAAAAAAAGGAAAAAACCCCAAAAAACCCCCCAAAAAAAAATGAAAACCCCCCCCCAAAAAAGCCCGGGGGAAAAAAATAAGGGAAAAAAAGGGTTTTCAACATAAAAAAAAAAAAAAACGGGACGAATCTAAAACGAAATTGGAAAAGAAAGTCTGAAAAAATTGGCAGAAAACCCCCAAAATGTTGTGAAAAAGGCAGATAAAAAAGGACTTTTTGTTTTGAAAAAAGCAGTACATACAATGGGGGACAAAATTTAGAAAACAAAGATATTAATAAATTAGAAAACCCAGGGAGGCTCTGGCGAGAGTAGAACGTGAAAATAAGTACTAATTAACAATTTTTTTACTCTAGACAGGCAGGTAAAGAAGGGAAGGAAAAGGGAAAGGGGTTTTTCAGCAGGTCAGAGAGACGCCCTCCTGAAACAGACCCGACCCCCTTGGTATTTCTCCCCAAAACGCAAAGGTATAGACCCAAGCACAGGTTCATGGCCCGGGAACCAGTGCGAGTGGGTGCAGTTCCCCAACCAACCTGGGAGCCCCTCAAACCTATCTTTCCCCCCTTTTAATTTGTTTCCCGAGAATTCAGGACAAACTTCTTTCCTCCAAAAAATGGAAGTTCAAGGAATACCCGAAGGAGTATCCCGTTTTTTTTTTTGACATAGTCCATTAACCCCTTTTATTCCCCGGAAGAAGCAGCCATTGGGTGGGGAATTTTACGAGAAAAATTGCAATGTGGAAGAAGACTGTGTACAGATTTAAAATGGCAGCCCCCCCACCCTACCCATCAAAAAAGGGATTGACCAGTCTGAGTGGCACCCGTTGAGATTTTCAATCAGTTCTAAGAAGGGAAAAAGAAAAACCTTGGGGCCTCGGGATCTGGGAGGGCAGAGATTTTCGTTCACCCGTATTGAAAATAAAAGAAAAATGCTCAAAAACACCAGGATATTTTATAGATAATAGATACATTTTCGGGTTTTTTTAGGGGCAGAAGAGGAAAATCAAGGGATATAGAAGGGGTTGAATAAAAATAACCGGGGCCAAGTTTACAAAGGAATACAGCCGAGAAAAAAAACCCTTCCTAACACATAGTTACTGGATAAAGTGGGGCCCACGACTACGGTTTCTACAAGCCTTCAAAAACCCCCGTATTTACATT